>NW_026727421.1:0-32994 GCF_029784015.1 Lycium ferocissimum
TACCGGGGAAAGGGCTGAAAACCCCCTAGACAACTGGAAAATAATGTCGAATACGTAAAGCAAGGTAAAGGAAATAAAGTAACAAGCTATACTCTGGATATTTCAAGAAAATATCTTAAGTTACTCTACCTAGGTTGCCTTTCACCTGAGGCAAGATAACATAACTCTATAGATATAACTCCGTGACACAAGGGTCAGACATAGATAACTCCATGACCCAGTGTATAATCAATTTCCCTTGACTCGCCGACCGGGTATAATCAACTCCACTGACCGTGGAGTCGGTATGCACAACTCCGTGATCCGTCGGTCAGGCAACAACTCCATGACCTGTAGGCAAGAAAACAACTCCATGACCAAGTGGACAGGCTAAATAAAATGTAAATATATGTATATCATGCATGTGCTAAAAAATCTAACTCTGTAACATGTCTCTTCTATCTCTCTATGAACTCTAGGACATAGGAAGGGGACAAGGCCCCTCAGAAAGAATAACAGATCACTCTGAAGTCAGGCAACAATATGATAAGCTCTGCTTAGACAAATATCTAGTCACAAGGTTCATTATGCTCTTACCATATATGGAATCATGCCAAGAAAAGAAGGAACAACCTTAATAGACCTGTTTGATCGCTTACTACTTAACACTTATCCTCCCAAGCTTGTAAATATACATTCAAGAGAATTCATACGACAGTTAGGCGTATTGACATATTCCTATCTCAAGTCTTTAAATTAGACTACTTTAGAATCTGTCAAAATTCGGGCAGCATCTCCCATGTTTATATCCCTAACCTGAAATCACAATACCAACAACCAACACAACAACAAAAACTCTAATGCCAACCATATCGTCATCCATACCAACATATTCCATAAAACATCTCACATGATTTTTATCCAATTTCTCAACCCACAAATTCGTTATACGATTATTTTATAGCTTTATCTCCGTAAATAAACCTAAATCAATATCAATAAGGAAGGATTCATACCTTACTTCCGCTAGAACCGTAATATCTTTAATATCTTCTTTGAATCCAAGCCAATATCCATCGCAATACGATATTATAATCGCAACTATATTTTGTCCGAACCTAAATCCGGAGATTATACTTAGTTTGCGTTAAAATTTGATGATTGGAAGTTAGGGGAAATTACCAAAATATTTGGAGGAGTTTTGGGAGTGTTTTGGATAAGAAATTAGGGGGTAAACCCCCAGTTATAATGTTCTAGGGCTGGTTGCACCGACCTAGAATTTTCTTAGCGCGTCCGCGCCACATTGGGGCACGTTGGCACTAAGTTGCTACCTGCTCCTCTGCGCGTTTGCGCCACTCCCAGGCGCGTTCGCGGTTATTCCATTCCCTAGCAGAGAAATCAGAGAAAGCCTTAGAATATCCCTATCAATATTTTCTATCATCTAGTGAAGATTTAGTAAGATCCGAGCCCCGTAAATCCGAGCTTATGAAGGGAAAGTTGTTCCTAGGATTCTATTAAAGTTGTTAAGCTTTGGAATTGGAGTTGAAGTTTGATTCTTGGAATCTTAGACTCCTCAAGGTATGTATATGATTCCTACCTTTGTGTTTGAGTTATATATCAAGGATTTTAGTGATTTTAAGTTAAAGAAATATAGTTATGAAAGTGATGAGTTGAATAAGGGTTAAGGTGAGACAAGAGGCTATTTTGAGGGATTATTCGGAGTAGAATTGATTATATTGTGATATGTAGGAATTGATATTATTATGGATGATGTGGTTGATGTATGGGTTGGATTGGAATTGAAGGATTAATAAGTTTACAAAGAAGATAGTGCCCGAATTGCATAAAGTTGTAAATTAGATTAAGTTTGGTATATGAGTACGTTCTAGTCTAATAATTGGTACTTGGTCTTGTGTGTAGATTTGTCAAGCTCGGGATAGTAGCATAGCTAGATTGAAAAGCGAATAAGGTATGTTAAGGCTGTCCCTTTATTTCTTTTGGCATGATCCTTATTATCTGAACGAACAAGTAAGCGAGCGAGTTCCAAAGACTCTACTCTTAGATGGTAAAGGATTCATCGCATCCTTGATTTCCTATGTTTATGTTTATGACTTCTAGAGATCTTATGTCACCTAGAGTAATTCGGAGTATACTTTTCTTGAGTCTTTCATGCATTATATATATATATATATATATATATATATATATATATATATATATATATATATATATATATATATATATATAAAGCTATTTTTCTTACATCGTCTTTGCGCTATAGTCGGTCGGGCGGCGCACGTAGACGTGTACACCACCGCACCGGGCATCTTATGATACCGTCCTAGACGCGGGTTGCTCGGACACGGGATGATGATGATAACACTGTTTCGATATATGGTCGGGAAAGTATACTATTCAAAACGTACCTATATGGTCGGGCGAGTTTACTATATATATGGATGTATATGATTTTTACAGAGAGGATGCATATTATACACAGCAGAGGTATCTTCAGTTATACAGATATGCAGTTAGACATTCATGTCACGACCCGACTAGGGGGACATGACGGGTACCCAGAGCTAACTACCGAGCACCACTCGTTACGCTAGTCATCATACTCATCCTGAACACATATAAACTCCAAGGGAATATATAGATACACATTAGCCCTCATGGCTGTAAAAAAGATATACAAGAATGTACCATGAAGTCATTATGGGACATCTACTGTCCACACATACGTATCTACGAGCCTCTACTGGAATACTGTGACATAAGGGCAGGACAGGGCCCCGTCATGCTCATATACATATATACACAAAATAATATCAAAAGTGGCACGTCTGAAATAATGAAGTACTCCTGTAAATCTGCTGAGTACCTCCTAGGAGTCTGGACCACCTCCCTCTCTACCTGTGGGCATGAACACAGCGTCCAAAAAGAAAGAACGTCAGTACGAACATTGTACTGAGTATGTAAGGCATGGATAATAATAAAATATCAAAGAAATAAGGAAACTTCAAGTAAGGAAACAACCTGTAAATGAATGTCACTTAAGATGGAACAATGCATGTTAACTTACATCATAAACATCATCATATCAAGTATACATATATAAGCTGCCCGACCATATAGGCACGGTGTGATCATCGTTAGCCCGCGTACGGGGTAACCATCTCATGCCGCCCACTAGTGATATCTGCACATGCCCTCTCGACATGGTGTATATGCCGCCTGCCTTAGCGGTGTCTGCCCGACCATATAGGCACGGTGTAATCTCATTATCATATACTTATCATAAAGCATGAATTAGAACTCAAATATAAACTATACCCTATCGGGGTGATGTAAGGTCGAGAAACCTCGATTCTATTATGAAGTAGTCATAATCATCATGCCTAACCTTGAAGGAAGAAGCATTATAAGGTGAGTGTAACAACAATGAGCAACATCAAGAATCGTATAAGGATCATTAGCTTCGTATAAATATCATACCATGAGCTTTAGAATCTCTATACTTAGGCTCATCATCATAATTGTCACATTCGTAACATATTTCTTATCTTTACTGTTACACCTCGAAAATACCCCTTAGTATACAAGTGTATAGGCTCGTGGAGGGCATGACGTATACGAGGTTGGATAAGCAAGAAGTAGTAATTGATGGTCCTAAGTAAGATTTCCAAGGACATCCGAGGGAAGGCAAGGAAGTTGTTAAGGGAATCGAGTTATAAATTAAGGTGTCGGATGAAAATTATGAGTATGGGGTTAGGGATACCTTAAGGATGTTGTGGAGAAGAGTTATGATGTCCCCTAGATTACTAACGAAGTGATAAACAAGTGCCAAGAAGGTTTCATAAGGATTGGAGATCAAACGAAACGACGGGAACCATTCCGATGGAACTGTGAGTTCCACGGACAGCACCATGTTCCACGGCCTGTGGATGTGTCCGTGGAACAGCCAGCAGAAAGAGTGGCTGGCTGGTCGTGAACCACGACCAGTTCCACGGCCAACAAAGGGTTCCACGGACCATGAAGCTGTCCGTGGAAGTCCCACTCGGCTGAACTTCTCCAAGTCTTTAAATGTTAAGTCCACTTCATTTTATTCGTTCCCAATCACGACTTCAACCTCTCCACACCTCTAGAACTTTCTAAACATTTCTTCCACAAGAAAACTAAGTGAATCAAGGATCAATAACAAGAGTTGGAGCGAATCAAGCTTAAGAAACTCCATTAAAGCTACCAAAGTCAAGGAATTCCAAGAAAGAAGAAATAGGGTTTTGTGCTAGAAGGTGTATTATCATTCAAGGTTTATTCCTCTACCATTTGAGGTGAGTTTCATGAACTTTACATGTTATTTGAAGTATTATTAAGATGAAACACTTAGATTATGAAAGAGTATGGAAAATGGATTATAAATGGGTGAATAATGTCATTGTTGAATAGTAGTTGGTGAATCATGAAAACGGTTATGTGGAGATTGTGAATGTGTTATAAATGATATTTAGAGCATGGAATAAGTATTATAAGTGAACAAACGTGATAATGAACCTTAGTCATAAATATGGAGAATTTAGGTGAAATTATGAAATGCGAATCATGGAAAGGAATGACGATTGTTGTTAGCGATAGTGTGATGGGTGTTGGGAGTTGATATGGAATGTGGCGGAAAGTAGTATAAACGAAGAAAATGCTGCCCAATTTTCTTTAGCCTTAAGAGGCATGGTTTTATAATTGCCTAGCTAACGACGATACGGATTCTCTTGAAGGTAAAGGCGAGGACGTCAAAGGAGGACGAGCAAGTTATAAAGTAATTAAACGACAAAGGTATGTGAGGCATTACCCTTCCTCCCAAGGCATGAATCCTATGCATGATTTTCCTCTTCTTCCATGAATCTCCTATGGTTCTAGAGATGAAAAGTCTAAGTTCATGAATGGCGAGACAGGACAAGAAATGCGCTATGAATACGATAACGACTCTAGAGACCACGAGATGATGTTCTTACGAAATCAATAATGATGATCACGATCCATTGGCATTCTTTCTTATATGTACTCACCTTAAATTGCAAATCCCTCCAAGGTGAGATATGACGCTCATGCTTATTCCATAACATGACCGGGGGTTTACGACCGTACGTCACCCTGACATAAACATAGCCGCCCTTAAGCTCAATGTATGTATATGTGTATGTAACTAAGGATGCTAAACTATGGTAAAATTATGATAAGCCACGATATGTCCATGAAATGAACGTTAATGATGACAAGTGTATGAAATGCTTGGTATGTATGATGATGTGATTCTACCGCGCCTAATTGGCCGAACATGTCACCGCTGCGGCGGGCTGCTATGATTCCACAGTACCGAGAAAAGGGCGGACATGATCACCACTAGTGGAAACTGCATGGGATGGTTACCGGACGCGGGTAATGATATGATGATGTATGATTGATGTGACGATGCTTGCATGCTATGATAATGTATGTGATATATTTATGTATGATGTATGCACATGAAACTGGTTCATATGAAAAAAGTGTACAGGTTATATCCTCATCTCATGACTTATGTTGTCCTTATTATGCTTATTCCACTCCTGCCTTACATACTCAGTACAATGTTCGTACTGACGTCCTTTTTTCGGACGCTGTGTTCATGCCCACAGGTAGGCAGGGAGACGGTGCTGATCCCTAGGAGCCGATGGGCGGTTGTGAGCACTCCATCATCCGGAGGTGCTATTGATTATTCTTTTGGTACATATTGGTATATTTATATTTTGGGCATGACGGGGTCCTGTCCCGTCCGTATGTCTAGCACTCTAGTAGAGGCTCGTAGATGCGCATGTGTGGGGGATATGGTCCCATGATGTTCATGTATATGTATGTAGATGTATAGGTGTATATATATGTACTATTTTGATGGCCTAAAGGTTTATGTTTATATAAATAAGTAAGTTTCCGATAACGATATATTTCCATGAATTCGGGTATATATTATGCATGAAAGGTTATGTGCAATGGGACGAGGGGTGTTCGGTGGTTAGCCCCGGATACCCATCGCGACCCGTAGTTCGGGTCGTGACAGAAGTGGTATCAGAGCGGTTCAGCCCTACGAAGTGTCTACGAGCCGTGTCCGCAGTCTTGTTTATGGTGTATTGCGCGCCACGCTAATAAGCAGGAGGCTACAGGGCATTTAGGAAAAATGACCATCCTTCTTCATATGAGATCGTGCGATAGAGCCGTGTATAAGATATACTCCTCCCTAACGAATGTGCTATTATTTCAGAAATGCCGCCAAAAGCCGCCCAGAAAGGCAAGACTACGACTAAGAGGCGGGCAGAAAAAGAGCCGCCTATGAATATAGATGAAGGGGAATCACATCACGAGGCTTTATCTAATTCCTCCACTACTCCTCCTATCACAGAAGGACAAGAAGGGACTTCTGTTCCAGCTCCTATTCCTCCAGTTCCTCCACCGGCTGCTTTGGGTCAACAAGTAGCGGAGGCTATTAATTTATTGACACAGTTAGTGGCCGCCCAGGTACAAAAGCAAAATGCGGGCCCAAGTGATCGATCGGCTAGTACTAGAGCCCGTGACTTTATGAGACCGAATCAGTAGAGTTGGCATCGTATAGACTCCGAGATGTGGCGGTTTTATGGTACAATAATTGGATGGCGTCGAGGCAAGAAAATGCGCCTCCTCCCGTGTGGCAAGAGTTTGTTGATGCTTTCATTCGCCACTACTTACCTCCCGAGGTCCGCCGAGCTAGAGCGGATAGATTTCTGAATTTAAAGCAAGGGAATATGAGCGCCCGGGAGTACAGCCTCCAATTTAACTCTTTGGCTAGATATGCTTCTACAATGGTAGCCGATATGGGTGACAGGGTACACAGGTTTGTGAGTGGCTTAGGGCCACATCTATTCAAGGATTTCTTGACGGCCTCGTTGCAGGACGGGATGGACATTTCCCGAATTCAAGCCCATGCTCAAAATTTAGAAGGGCAGCAACCTACGCAGAGGGGTGATCGTGACACTGATGGGGGCAAGGCAAGCGGGCAAGATCTACGGGCGCGTAGGAGGTGATTATAGAGGTGGATCAACAGACATATTCCGAGCACTCGGGTCGATCGATGACGAGTGTACCTCCCGGTTTACGGTGGGAGACACGATCGTTCCTATCGATGGGACAGGTCGGAGTTCGAGGGCCCCGGTTCTCGGTTGGGGAGATTACAGCCAGGGGAGACCACCAGTTCCTCGATGCAGTCAGTGCAGAAAATTGCACTCAGGGCCATGTCGCCAGGGCACAGATGCATGTTATATTTGTGGGCAGGTAGGACACTTGATGCGAGACTGTCCTTCGAGATATGGCAGAGGTGGGGCTCAGCCCACAGGGTCGGCAGCAGGTTCTTCTTCGGTACGCCCGACGGGGCAGACTCCCCAGATTTCATCAGGTCGAGGTAGAGGCCGAGGGGGAGCATCTACATCAGGTGCCACACAGCCCCGACTGTATGCTTTAGCCGGACGGCAGGATCTCGAGTCGTCCCCAGACGTGGTTACAGGTATATTGTCTGTGTTCTCTCATGATGTGTATGCATTGATAGATCCCGGGTCCACGCTATCTTATATTACTCCATATGTTGCTAATCGTATTGGGGTGAAGCCCGAGCCGATTAAACCTTTTGAGGTATCTACTCCGGTTGGTGACCCCGTGATAGCGAAACAAGTGTATAAAGATTGTATAGTGGAGATATGCGATCGCCAAACCAAGGCTGATTTAGTTGAGCTTGAAATGTTAGACTTCGATGTAATTATGGGTATGGATTGGTTGGCCTCATGTTATGCTAATGTTGATTGCCGCATGAAATTAGTTTGATTCCAATTTCTGGGAGAACCCGTGCTTGAATGGGAAGGTAATACGGCAACTCCAAGGGGTAGGTTTATTTCCTACCTTAAGGCAAGAAAGATGATAGCTAAAGGCTATATGTACCATATAGTCCGAGTTCACAACACAGAGGCAAATCCACCAACTTTCCAAGCTGTCCCGGTGGTAAATGAGTTTCCGGATGTATTCCGTATGAGCTCCCAAGCCTTACTCCAGAGAGAGAAATTGTTATATCCGGCATTTTTGCATATTTGGAAAACTTGAACGTAATTTTGGTTTGTGAGAAATAAGGCCAAAATTTGGATTTTCTTAGTAAGTGTATGCCGGTTATGGAAATTTGAACGTGAAAACACCGGATAAGGCCTAAGGACAAATTTGGAAATTTGGAAAATTGTTTCGGGAATTTTGAAATAAGAATTTTGACCAATTGGGCTAAAAAAAAATGATGGAAATTAAGGCCCAAGTCCAAGAAGTGGCCGGCCATGTAATGGCCCAAGCCCTTGGAGTTAATTAATTTTCCATGTGGCTAATTATATAAAGAATCATGGTTCAAGAAACTTCAAGAAAAACAAAGTAAGAACAAGAAAAACAAAGAGAAGGCAATCGGCCAAGGGAAAGAGGAAGAGAAAAAGAAAAGAAAAAAATTCTTGGAGCCAAGTCTTTGGTTCAAAAATTCGTTTCTTGTGGGATTATTACCAAGCTCAAGGTGCTCCACAACGTGGGATAATTATTTTGGCAAGAAGGGCACGTTGGTGGCAAGTGGAAAAAATTGGAAAAGGTAAGGATTTTATGTTTTCATGATGTTATGGAAGATTATATATATATGTTATGGTATGTAGAATTGCATGAATGTTATGAAATGGTGATTGAAGTGTGTGTGGCCGTGTAGTATGTGTGCTATGTTGTGGCCGTGTGCATGTACATGGTTGTGCATGGAATTGTGTGGAATTTTGTGTTATATTTTGGTTGTGGTTATTGTGGAACATGAATCGAAAGTGAAAGTAGAATGAATTTGATGGAAGTTGGAAAAAACAAAGGTTGGCCGTGTAGTGTTTGGTATGGAATTGAAATTGAATTGAATTATTTAGTATGTTAATTGTGTTGTTGAAGTCTTGTGATGAAAATGGAAGGATAATGGTTTAAGTTGATATGAAAAAGTTGTCGTTACGTTGTCGTCGAAAAGCATATGACCTTCTTATATATTATGTAATTGAGTTGTAAGATGTATATGGTGATTGTTGTAAGTGAAATTGGGTGATAAAACTATGTCGTGAATAACTATGTCGAAATTTGGAGGTTTTGAATGGAAGATGGTCTTGGTGGAAGACTTGTATACCTTGTGAATAGCTTATGGAAATGAAATGAAATGCTTCTAAATCGTATTGTAATGACCTTGACTAATAAGGAATGGAAAAATATTGAGGTTGGGTTGGAAATGAGAATTTTTGTAACATGTTGGAAAGTGAACTAATTAGTTTAGATTATGATTGTTGATGTTGTTGAGAATGTTGTTTGGTTGTTATTGTTGATATATTAGCCGAGCCAGGTCTCGGGGATGTCATATTTATAGGGGAAGTGCTGCCGAAATTTCGGTAGCCAAGTATAACCCTAAGATTGAAATGTTAGTTTGCATGAATAGTAATTGGTAAGAATGACCATTTGCAGTTTTGGACGAAACGGGAATTGAGATTGGACGCGCGTAAGGCGAAATCCAGGTATGTAAAGCCTTCCCTCTCCTTCTTTGGCATGTTCTGAGTCTAACAGGCTTGACAAGCCGAGCCTCGATGACATTTCGCTTCTCGTAATTCGAGATTGAAATTGGCGCAAAATACGTCGTAAGATTGAACCCTTTTCCTCCAGTTTGGCTTATAAGTATATAACTTCCATAAATGGAGTCGAAACACTCTAAAATGATTTTGGATGACTCCCTAAGGTTTATTATCTATAATTTACACCTTTTATTATGGTTGGGTCCGAGGTGGGCCCACGATATCCCGATACTCCCGTATGGTTCAAATCGATCCGTTTTTGTCCGGTTTTTCATAGCTAATTCTTGATTATGCTCCGTCTGCTAACTAATAAGCATTATGACAGTCTCTCTGAGTCTGACTATTATTCCGACCTCTGGTCACGATTCTGGATATTCTGTTCCGATATGATCCGCCTATTCTGATTCGATTGATCTTCTGAACTATTTCAGATTTATTCTGTCTGTATGTCGGTCTGTGTGTATATGGTTTCTCATTTTTCTGTTCGTGGATGTCTCAATGCTTCCTTCCGCGCCCGGCCGTGTTCTCGTGATTCGTGCACTTCACCGCATTGTTCACCGCGTCCCTCGGATTGTGCGGGCCGGTTCTCCGTCTCGTATCCGATATGGTCCGATATGACCCGATATGATCCGATTATGTGATATTACGGAGATGGCGGCCGAGATGGCATATGATTTGATTCTCGTCGTCCACCGCGTCCCGTACGACGAGGGCGGGTTCGTACCGCGTCCCTTATTAAAGGGCCGGGATCCGTCCGTATGTAATTGGAACCGATTTCCGATATGTCCGTCCGCATATGATTATGACTCGCATGCATGATTCGTTCGTTCGCCCGTATGTCCGATCCGGGCTACGATCACGTCCGTCACACTTCTCGGGAAATCTCGATTCGGATTCCGATTCTCGTCCGTTATACATTTGAATTCCGGTTCGTCGAAAGTCCGTCCGTACGCTCTCGTAAGTCTCGATTCTCGCTTATGATTCCGTCCGTACATTCGTAAGTCCGACCGCTACCACCCGATTCTCGTCTCGCTCTATTTCTCGTATTTTCGACCGTTACGATTTTACATATCTCGATTCTCGCTATTATCATTATGTATGTTCTCGTTTTCCGCTTTACATACTCGGTACACTTTCGCATCGACCCCCCGTCTCCGGGGCCGTGTTACATGCCCGTCCGTGCATGTACACGCGCCCCGCACGGTACGCCGCCGCTTAGGGTATTGGTCCGTCGTTGGAGAGCTCCCTTTGATCCCGAGCGGATATTTTTGGTATATATCTTCTCGTGGTACATACGTTCGTATATATGACTATTTGGGGTACGGCGGGGCCCCGTCCCGTCTCTCTCGATTCCGTCTCTCGATTCTCGTTCGTATGTTAGAGGCCCGTAGACATAAAGAGTGGGTTATGGTCCCGTCCGTACGCGTCCGTGTATGTATTATGTGTTTGGGCGGTTATCCGCGCGGCCCCTGCCGCCGCCTATACGTGTGTATATAAATATGTTGGCCCTGTGTGGCCTTTGTTGGTATTTTCTGCGTGCAGGTTAAATTGTGGTTAGTAAGAAAAACAGAGGAAACTCTGCCCAAATTTTTCTAGATACTTGAGTTACTACTTTGGGGTTTCTAGTACGTACGGGTGCCCGTGTCGGCACTAGTCACGGCCTACGGGCCGGGTCGTGACAAAAGTGGTATCGAGCGGTCGGTTCTCGGAATGTCGCAGGGCCGTGTCTAGTAGAGTCTTGTTTATTGGTGTGTTGGGCCCCACATCTATAAACAGGAGGCTACGAGGACATTTAGGATGTTATGTTACCCTTTTTTTGACTCTTAGATCGTGCGCTAGATCCGTGTTATCGGATGTTGTCCCTTCGACGATCGTTATATTTTTCGCCGATGCCTCCGAAGAAGGCGCGGTCGCGCCGGCGGGCAAAGCGAAGGAGGGAGAGACTATCCGGATACCGAGAGTTACCCGGCTCGTGCTCGGACCACGCCGGTGTACTTCGGTCGGAGGGTTCGGCCACTCCGCCACCGTACGAGGCCGGAGCGGGCCCTCGGCGGCTCCGGTGCCCGCTCCTCGGCCGGAGCGGAGGATAGGACATTGAGGGAGGCGGTCGGGCCCCCGTGACGACGATAGTGGCGGACGGAGTTCGCGGACGCGGACGAGAGAGGTGACGATGATGACGAGCGTGACAGACGCCGAGAGTCCGCGATTTCTTGACATGTGGTCCCCCGAATTTTCGGGTCCAAGCCCGACGAGGACCCCATGATTTTATTCGGCGGATGCGGCGCTCGTTGGATTTGGTCGGGCTTCGCCGGCGAGTCTCGAGTCGAGCTTGCCGCACACGAGCTACGGGATGTTGCCCTTCTTTGGTATGAGTCTTGGGGGGTTCTAGGGGTGAGAGTGCTCCCCGCCACGTGGGACGAGTTTTTCGACCGCCTTCCTCCGTCACTTTTTACCACGCAGCCGAGAGACGGGCGAGAGTTGATCGGTTCTTGCAGATAAAGCAGAGGGGACGGAGTATTCGTGAGTATAACTTAGAGTTCGACTCTCTGGCCCGATATGCGCCGTCGATTGTGGCTGATATGGATGACCGGATGCACCGGTACGTGATGGCCGGACCCCCATTCGATTGATTGTCGCATGGCGATGGCGGCACGACCCAGTACGGATATCGCCCGATTACGGTGCTTATGCACGGGGCGTAGAGGATCGGCATAGGGAGGACCGATCTAGTAGGGAGTATGACAGAGACGGCCCGGCGAGGCCGTATTTGAGGGATATTCCGAGATTCCCGAGGCGGACGTTCTCAGTTAGCCCCACAGATTTCCCCCTCCGTCGGCCGACAAAGCCCGATCGGGCAGGGCGTTTCGATGACGCGGGTCCGTCCGGGGCCGCCCAGATTTCGCAGCATCGTGCCCGCATGAGTAGGGGTTCGGGCCGGCCTAGGCCGCCCATGCCCCGTGTACTTATCGTGGTGGCAAGCCCCATCCGGGGAGTGCTACCGCGCCACGGCGCCCGTTATTTCCCGTGGTAGTCCGCATCATCGGGGAGAGAGTGCCCGCATAAGGGCGGCTTGGGTGGCTCTCACCCCACCCCCACCGGGTCGATTCTGCCGGCTCGTCTTCTCCCTCCCCTCCGCCCCACGTGGCGGGGTATGCCGCCGCGGGGGTCGCGGCAGGTCGCGCGAGCCTCAGCTCGAGCGGTCCTTCGAACCGCATATATGCGTTGACCGGTCGCAGACCCGTACGCGGACCCGTGTATGTAATTAATCTCTTTCGGAAAACATGTGTATTTAATCCGTATTGTGACCCCGTTAATCATATTCTCGCATCTCTCGATCGCGATTCTCGTACGTCATATTTCTACGTCCCCGTGTTCGGTGAAACTCGGCTTAATATGCCTCTCGTACGTTCGATTCTAATCATAGTTCTCGTCCGGTATACTTCGGTACGTCCGATTCGATCTCAAGTTTGTCCGATAAATTTCCGTATATCCGACTCCGATACGAATCGTCCGGTATATTTTCGTATGTCTCCTGGCCCCGGTCACCAATCCGTCCGGCATATGTCCGTACGTCCGACCTCGGCGCGGATCCGCTCGATATATATATATCTATACGTCTGACTTTGATCTCAAATCTGTTCGATGAATCCCCATATGTCTGACTTTGATTGTAAACCCGTCTGATATACCTTTGCATGTCTGGCTCTGATTTTGAGACCGCTTAGGACGACGTCGGATTATGCTTCTGTCGTTGCACTTCCGTACTTCGACTCGGATATGGCTCCGTCGACGCCCGTTTGATCTTCCGGTTCGGTTAAGATTACGTCCGTTGTATATCCGATTTAAGGCGATACGAACAACTCTAATACGGCGATATCGAAGAAAGATGGATGAAGTTGGAAAATGAAGGCCGTTATAAATTCTCCGATCAAGTGCAAGTATGTAAATGGTCCGTAGACCTCCCCTCGCTCATTCGTCAGTTGCTACAGGGTTGAATTAACATTCGAGGACGAATGTTTTAAAGGGGGGGAGGATGTTATATCCGGCATTTTTGCATATTTGGAAAACTTGAACGTAATTTTGGTTTGTGAGAAATAAGGCCAAAATTTGGATTTTCTTAGTAAGTGTATGCCGGTTATGGAAATTTGAACGTGAAAACACCGGATAAGGCCTAAGGACAAATTTGGAAATTTGGAAAATTGTTTCGGGAATTTTGAAATAAGAATTTTGACCAATTGGGCTCAAAAAAAAATGATGGAAATTAAGGCCCAAGTCCAAGAAGTGGCCGGCCATGTAATGGCCCAAGCCCTTGGAGTTAATTAATTTTCCATGTGGCTAATTATATAAAGAATCATGGTTCAAGAAACTTCAAGAAAAACAAAGTAAGAACAAGAAAAACAAAGAGAAGGCAATCGGCCAAGGGAAAGAGGAAGAGAAAAAGAAAAGAAAAAAATTCTTGGAGCCAAGTCTTTGGTTCAAAAATTCGTTTCTTGTGGGATTATTACCAAGCTCAAGGTGCTCCACAACGTGGGATAATTATTTTGGCAAGAAGGGCACGTTGGTGGCAAGTGGAAAAAATTGGAAAAGGTAAGGATTTTATGTTTTCATGATGTTATGGAAGATTATATATATATGTTATGGTATGTAGAATTGCATGAATGTTATGAAATGGTGATTGAAGTGTGTGTGGCCGTGTAGTATGTGTGCTATGTTGTGGCCGTGTGCATGTACATGGTTGTGCATGGAATTGTGTGGAATTTTGTGTTATATTTTGGTTGTGGTTATTGTGGAACATGAATCGAAAGTGAAAGTAGAATGAATTTGATGGAAGTTGGAAAAAACAAAGGTTGGCCGTGTAGTGTTTGGTATGGAATTGAAATTGAATTGAATTATTTAGTATGTTAATTGTGTTGTTGAAGTCTTGTGATGAAAATGGAAGGATAATGGTTTAAGTTGATATGAAAAAGTTGTCGTTACGTTGTCGTCGAAAAGCATATGACCTTCTTATATATTATGTAATTGAGTTGTAAGATGTATATGGTGATTGTTGTAAGTGAAATTGGGTGATAAAACTATGTCGTGAATAACTATGTCGAAATTTGGAGGTTTTGAATGGAAGATGGTCTTGGTGGAAGACTTGTATACCTTGTGAATAGCTTATGGAAATGAAATGAAATGCTTCTAAATCGTATTGTAATGACCTTGACTAATAAGGAATGGAAAAATATTGAGGTTGGGTTGGAAATGAGAATTTTTGTAACATGTTGGAAAGTGAACTAATTAGTTTAGATTATGATTGTTGATGTTGTTGAGAATGTTGTTTGGTTGTTATTGTTGATATATTAGCCGAGCCGGGTCTCGGGGATGTCATATTTATAGGGGAAGTCTTTCGCCGAAATTTCGGTAGCCAAGTATAACCCTAAGATTGAAATGTTAGTTTGCATGAATAGTAATTGGTAAGAATGACCATTTGCAGTTTTGGACGAAACGGGAATTGAGATTGGACGCGCGTAAGGCGAAATCCAGGTATGTAAAGCCTTCCCTCTCCTTCTTTGGCATGTTCTGAGTCTAACAGGCTTGACAGCGAGCCTCGATGACATTTCTGCTTCTCGTAATTCGAGATTGAAATTGGCGCAAAATCTGTCGCATGATTGAACCCTTTTCCTCCAGAGTTTGGCTTATAAGTATATAACTTCCATAAATGGAGTCGAAACACTCTAAAATGATTTTGGATGACTCCCTAAGGTTTATTATCTATAATTTACACCTTTTATTATGGTTGGGTCCGAGGTGGGCCCACGATATCCCGATACTCCGGTATGGTTCAAATCGATCTGTTTTTGTCTGTTTTTCATAGCTAATTCTTGATTATGTTCCGTCTGCTAACTAATAAGCATTATGACAGTCTCTCTGAGTCTGACTATTATTCCGACCTCTGGTTACGATTCTGGATATTCTGTTCCGATATGATCCGCCTATTCTGATTTGATTCATCTTCTGAACTATTTCAGATTTATTCTGCCTGTATGTCGGTCTGTATGTATATGGTTTCTCATTTGTCTGTTCGTGGATGTCTCAATGCTTCCTTCACTGCGCCCGGGCCAGGTTCTGTGATTCGTGCACTTCACTGCATTGTTCACCGCGTCCCTCGGATTGTGCGGGCCGGGTTCTGTCTGTATCTGATATGGTCTGATATGACCCGATATGATCTGATTATGTGATATTACGGAGATGGCGGCCAGGATGGCATATGATTTGATTCTGTCTGTCCACCGCGTCCCGTACGACGAGGGCCGGGTTCTGTTACCGCGTCCCTTATTAAAGGGCCGTCGGATCTCGTTCCGTATGTAATTGGAATCTCGATTTTCGATATGTCCGTCCGCATATGATTATGACTCGCATGCATGATTCTCGTCTCGTTCCGCTCCGTATGTCCGATCTCGGGGGGCTACGATCCCGTCCGTCACACTTCCGGAAACCGATTCGGATTCTCGATTCTCGTCCGTTATACATTTGAATTCGGTTCCGTCGAAAGTCCGTCCGTACGCTCTCGTAAGTCCGATTCTCGCTTATGATTCCGTCTCCGTACATTCTCGTAAGTCCGACTCCGCTACCAATTCGATTCTGTCTGCTCTATTTCTGTATTTTCGTCTGTTACGATTTTACATATCTGATTCTGGCTATTATCATTATGTATGTTCTGTTTCCGCTTTACATACTCGGTACACTTTCGTACTGACCCCCTGTCTCCGGGGGCTGTGTTACATGCCCACAGGTACGGACGCGCGCACGGCACGCCGCCACTTAGGTACGTCCGTCGTTTGGAGAGCTCCCTTTGATCCGAGCGGATATTTTTGGTATATATCTTCGTGGTACATACGTTCGTATATATGACTATTCGGGGGTACGGCGGGGCCCCCGTCCCGTCTTCCTCGATTCCGTCTTCGATTCTCGTTCGTATGTTAGAGGCCCGTAGACATAAAGAGTGGGTTATGGTCCCGTTCGTACGATCCGTGTATGTATTATGTGTTTGGGCGGTTATCCACCGCGTGCCTTGCCGCTCGCCTATACGTGTGTATATAAATATGTTGGCCCCGTGTGGCCTTTGTTGGTATTTTCGCGTGCGTGTTAAATTGTGGTTAGTAAGAAAAACGAGAGGAAACTCGCCCAAATTTTTCTAGATACTTGAGTTACTACTTTGGGGTTTCTAGTACGTACGGGTGCCCAGGTCGGGCACTAGTCACGGCCTACGGGGCTGGGTCGTGACAGAAATTGAGTTCACTATTGATGTGTTGCCGAATACTGAGCCTATTTCTATTCCTCCATATCGAATGGCTCCGGCGGAACTGAAAGAATTAAAGGCCCAGTTAAAAGATTTGCTTGAGAAGGGGTTTATTAGAACCGTTTTCTTCTCTATGGGGAGCACCAGTTTTATTTGTGAGAAAGAAAGATGGCTCCCTACGAATGTGTATTGATTATAGGCAACTGAATAAAGTGACGATAAAGAATAAGTATCCTCTTCCGAGAATTGATGATTTGTTCGATCAACTACAAGGTGCCAAGTGGTTTTCTAAAATAGACTTGAGGTCCGGATATCATCAAGTGAGGGTCAGAGAAGAAGATATTCCCAAGACAGCTTTTAGAACAAGATATGGTCATTACGAACTCCGAGTGATGTCGTTTGGGCTAACTAATGCTCCGGCGGTATTCATGAATTTAATGAATAATGTATTCAGGCCTCTCTTAGATCTATTTGTGATAGTATTCATTGATGATATTTTGGTGTATTCTCGCACGGAATCAGAACATGCGGATCATCTACGCATTGTTCTTGGCATTCTACGAGCTCGAGAGCTGTATGCTAAATTTTCAAAGTGCGAGTTCTGGTTAAACTCGGTGACATTCTTGGGCCATGTGATTTCAAATGATGGCATTAGAGTCGATACTCAGAAGATTGAAGCAGTAAAGACTTGGCCGAGACCTACGACACCTACAGAAGTTCGCTTTTTCCGGGATTGGCGGTGCTATTATAGAAGATTTGAGAGGGCTTTTCATCTATTTCACCCCCATTGACAAAGCTAACCCGGTCGACAAAACCGTAGAATGATGCTTGTGAGCGTAGCTTCAAGAATTAAAAGACAGATTAACCTCAGCTTCAGTCTTAACACTTCCAGAAGGGCCGGATGGTTATGTTGTATATTGTGATGCTTCCGGTGTGGGGCTGGGATATGTATTAATGCAGCATGGAAAAGTCATTGCTTATGCTTCAAGACAGCTGTGGAAGCATGAAAAGAACTACCCAACTCATGATCTCGAATTGGCCGCAGTTATCCATGCATTGAAAATGTGGAGACATTACTTTTATGGCGTACATTGTTATATCCCGCCCTTTTGCATAAACGAAAAATTCGAAATAATTGTGACTTATGAGGAATGAGGTCAAGTTTGAATTTTTCTTAGTAGGTGTATGTTGGTTATGGAAGTTTGAATGCGGAAACAATGGAGAAGGCCTAAGGGCGAAATTGGAATTTTAGAAATTTGTTTCGGGAATTGCAAAATATGATTCATGAAGAATTGGGCCAAAAAAATAAATAAGAAAACAAGCCCAAAGAACAAGGGTGGCCGGCCAACATGGCTTTGGCCCAACCCATGGAATTAGTCATATGCCATGCATGTGACTAATTAATATAAAGAGGAGTATATCTCTAGAAATTTCAAGAAAAATCAAGAAAAAAAGAGAAGAGCCATTCGGCTAGAGAGAAAGAGAGAAAAAGAAAAGAAGAAGAAAAATTCTTGGAGCTTGGTCTTTGATTCAAAAACTTAGTTCTTCTTGGATTCTTACTAAGTTCAAGGTGCTCTTCAAAGTGATATAAATATCTTGGCAAGAAAGAGCTTCTTTTGGCAAGTGGAAGAAATTGGAAAGGTAAGGATTTCATGTTTTTATTATGTTATGGAAGGATATATATATGTTATGATATGTGAAATTGAATGAAAATCATGGAAGGGTGATTGTTAGTGTGTAAGCCGTGTGGTGTGTGTGTTGTGTAGGGACCGTGTGTGTGTGCATGTTGTAGGGTTATGATTAGTTGAATTTGGTGTTGTGTTTTAGTTGTGGTTATGATGGAAATTCATGTTAAAAATGAAAGTTGAATGAGTTAGGGTGAAGTTAGGAATATAGAAGTTGGCCGTGAGTCATGGAAAAATGGAAATGAAAATGAATTGTTTTGTTTGTCATGTTAGTTGTGTCGTTAAGGCCTTGTGAAGTAGATGGAAGAATAATGGTTTAAGTTAACATGGAGAATTGGTTGTTAAGTGTTGTCGGAAAGTATGCGATTTTATTATAGCTTATGTAATCATGGGAATGAAATGGTAAGATGCAAATTATGATAGTTGTAATGGAATTGAAAGGTAAAAATATGTCATGGAAGTTTATGTTGGAAGTTGGAAGTTTTGAACGAATTATGATTTCGGTGGAATTTGTGTATAATTTGTGAAATAATGCGAAATGCTCCGAATTGTATTTGAATGGTCTTGAATGAGTAAATGAGTATGAAAACATTGATATTGGTTTGAAAAGGTGAAGTTGGTTTGAAAGTTGTCGCTTTATGAAGAGAGAAGACCATTTATATTAGTAAGCGATTCTAGCCGATAATTGTTGTTGCTATTGTTATTGTTGTTGTTGTTGGGTTGTTGTTGATTGTTTTGGCCGAGTTTGAATTCTCGGGGCGTCACATTTATAGGGGAAGTGCTGCCGAAATTTCGGTAGTTAAGTATAAACCCAAGATTGAAGTATTAACTCTCATGAATAGTAACTGGTAAAGGTGACCATTTGCAGATTCTAGGCGAAACGGGATTGAAGATATAGCGAGCATAAGACTTCCATAAGGTATGTAATGCTTACCTATTCTTCATATGGCATGTCCTAGACCTACTAGGCCGAAACGGAACCTCGGGATTAATTCTCGCTCCTAGAAATCCGAGTTTGATTTTGAGCACTATTCATTCGGCGCAATTGAATTGGTTCTTACATTTGGTTATAAGAATGCTTAAACCTCCATAACTTCCGCAAATGTATCCGAAATGCTTCGAAACTCTCACGGGTGACTTTATGGATCCCAATGTTTGTAATTTATGTTCGTCGCCTCAACTTGACCCGAGGTGGGCCCGCAAGCCCCGAGACTTCCTTTACTTAATTTGTTTGGTTCGTTTCCGTATGATATGAAAGGAAAATGTTGGTCTATGACTCCAGGGTCCGTTAGAAATGTTCGGTAACATCATTTGAACGTTCCTCACTACGAATGATACTAAATTTTCGAAGATTGACCTGCGATGTATTTTTGAGAAAAAATTTGATAATTTAAAAGTCCGTAACTTTTGTATGTTAATTCCGACTAGCTTGATACTCATTTCAAGCCCTCTGAAGTTAATATATCTGTATAAAAGATTATGCGTCAAGTCTTGGAACTTACTTTTAATGTGCATATGGTTTCTGCACTACTCTGCTCGTGCCAATGATTATGATTTCGTTCGCCGGTGCCGGGCCGGTTCGTGATCGTGCGTGCGTGTGACATATTCGGCGGTATGATGTGTTACGGTTTCGAGACCTCGCCATAGGGCCGGTTACCGTTTATGGTGTTATGATGTGATATGGCATCGATATTCGATGATTTGATGTGTGTGACTTTGTGATGTGTTCGGAGATGTACGGAGATTCGAAAACTTCCGGAGTATGATGTGTTGTGGCACCCGGCGGTGGGGGCGACCACGTTCGAACCTTATGCATGATTTTTATTTGCATCTACGTACATTTGCATTCCGCACAGTTTGATCTGTTATTTCGCAATTGTTACGTATCTCCTGACCCTAGATATGATTTGGATTGCTGTACCTTCTGCTTTACATACTCGCATACTTTTTCCACCGACCCCCTTTCTTCGGGGGCTGCGTTTCATGCCGCGCAGGTACCGACGCTCGGTTGGGTGACCCTCCGGTTTAGGCTTCTGATTCTGCTATTTCGGAGTACTCCCCTCGATCGGGAGCTCATACTTGGTACATATGTTTTGCTATGCACCTTCTGTACATTTGAGACCGTTTGGGTACGGCGGGGCCCCCGTCCCGTCATATATTCGTATGTTACGTTCGTTTGTAGAGGCACGTAGTCATGTTTGTGGGTCGTGGGTCCGGTCTGGTTGTATGTGGTTCCGGTTTGTTCGTATGTGACTCTGCTTTGCGTCCTTAAGCGGCCCGTATGCTACTATGGCCGGTATGGCCCATATGTATGTATGTATGTGTGTGTGTGTCTGGGCGATGTACATTCCGCCAGTTTTGATTTTGATTTGATGATTTTGCACGGGCGACCGCTTAGGACAGCACTCGTTTCTGTATTCGTATGACGTCTGCTATCTGCTATCTGTACGAATAATGTCTGTTGAATCGGGATATGTCCTAACATGGCAAATTGGTTCGTAAGTTTGTTTGGGTGCCTAAGTAGGGCACCAGTCACGGCCCATGGGGCTGGGTCGTGACATACATGTTGACATCTATACAGATCATAAGAGTCTTCAATATATTTTCAAACAGAAGGAGTTGAATCTGCGACAGAGGCGGTGGTTAGAATTATTGAAAGATTATGATGTTAATATTTTATACCACTCCGGGAAAGCAAATATAGTAGCTGACGCGCTTAGTCGCCGATCGACGGGCAGCTCATGTGAAGTTCCTCCAGAAAAGAAAGAGTTGATTCATGAACTCCACCAGTTGGCGAACCTGGGAGTGCGTATAATCGACTCAGGTGATGCATGAATTAGTGTTAATGATCCTACAATTTCATCATTGGACGCAGAAATAAAAGAGCGTCAAGGCGAGGATCCCAAATTGAAATATTATAAAGGTGTGAAATTCCCAAGAGAAAAGTCACCATTTGAAGTCTCGGCAGATGGGGTTCTCAGGTATCAGAATAGACTATGTGTTCTGAATGTGGCAGACTTACGTCGCCGAATCCTAGAGGAAGCTCACTACTCGCGGTATTCTATTCATCCTGGAACGACAAAGATGTACCATGATCTTAAATCGACGTATTGGTGGGATGGCATGAAAAGAGACATAGCAGAATTTGTAGCCCAATGTCCGAATTGCCAGCAAGTAAAGGTAGAACACCAGAAGCCAGGGGGATTATTGCAAGCGATGGAAATTCCTACGTGGAAATGGGAAGTGATTAACATGGATTTTATTGTAGGATTGCCCCGTTCCCGAGGCAAACATGATTCTGTATGGGTGATCGTGGATAGACTGACGAAAGCAGCTCATTTCCTCTCAGTCAGAACTACATACTCAGCAGAAGACTATGCGAGGTTATATATCAAGGAAATTGTGAGGCTTCATGGGGTTCCAATATCTATCATTACAGACAGAGGAGCACAATTTACAGCCAAGTTCTGGAAATCCTTCCAAGAGGGTCTAGGCACTCAAGTGAGGCTCAGCACGGCATTCTATCCGCAGACTGACGGACAAGCCGAGCGCACTATACAGACCTTGGAGGATATGTTAAGGGCATGTGTTTTAGATTTTGGTGGTAGTTGGGATGACCACTTACCCCTAATCGAATTTGCCTACAACAACAGTTATCATTCCAGTATTAAAATGGCTCCGTATGAAGCTCTGTATGGAAAGAAATGTAGATCGCCGATTGGATGGTTTGACGTCGGGGAAGTGCAGTTGATAGGCCCCGAATTAATTCAACAAGCGGTAGAGAAAGTCAAGGTGATCCGAGATCGACTATTGACAGCCCAAAGTCGCCAAAAGTCTTATGCGGACAACCGCCGACGAGACATAGAATTTCAAGTCAATGATTGGGTGTCCCTGAAAGTGTCGCCAATGAAAGGGGTGATGAGATTTGGCAAGAAAGGAAAATTGAGTCCTCGGTATATTGGACCCTACAAAATCATCCGTAAGGTGGGTCAAGTAGCATACGAGTTAGACTTGCCTTCAGAGCTCGAATTAGTTTATCCGGTATTCCATGTCTCGATGCTCCACAAATGTGTTGGAGATCCTACAAAGATTGTGCCAGTAAATGATATCCAGATTACAGAAAAGCTAACTTATGAAGAAGTGCCTATTGCCATATTGGATAGGCAAGTACTAAACGAGAATAAAGTAGACTTCGATCAAAGTCCTGTGGCGCAATAATAATCGGGAAGAAATGACTTGGGAAGCAGAGGAGAAGATGAAATCCACATATCCGCATCTATTCCAGCCTCTAGAAGGGATATATGATGAAACATCGGGTTGATAAGGTATGTATGCTTTACTTTTATGTATATGGGTCGTGTGTGGCCAATCTATATTGCTATTGTGTTGTAGCCCTGTGAGGCAATGATATTATGGGCTGTTGTGACAGGACGGTATCGCCATATTACAAAGGAAACTCTGGCGAAATTTTTCTAGGATTCCCGATGATTTAACATTCGGGGACGAATGTTCCAAAGGGGGGAAGAATGTTACACCTCAAAAATTCCCCTTAGTATACAAGTGTATAAGCTCGCGGAGGGCATGATGTATACGAGGTTGGATAAGCAAGAAGTAGTAATTGATGGTCCTAAGTAAGATTTCCAAGGACATCCGAGGGAAGGCAAGGAAGTTGTTAACGGAATCGAGTTATAAATTAGGGTGTCGGATGAAAATTATGAGTATGGGGTTAGGGATACCTTAAGAATGTTGTGGAGAAGAGTTATGACATCCCCTAGATTACTAACGAAGTGATAAACAAGTGCCAAGAAGGTTTCATAAGGATTGGAGATCAAACGAAACGACGGGAACCATTCCGGTGGAACTGTGAGTTCCACGGACAGCACCATGTTCCACGGCCCGTGGATGTGTCCGTGGAACAGCCGGCGAAAGAGTGGCTGGCTGGTCATGAACCACGACCGTTCCACGGCCAACAAAGGGTTCCACGGACCGTGAAGATTCGTCCGTGGAAGTCCAGCTGTTGAACTTCTCCAAGTCTTTAAATGTTAAGTCCACTTCATTTTATTCGTTCCCAATCACGACTTCAACCTCTCCACACCTCTAGAACTTTCTAAACATTTCTTCCACAAGAAAACTAAGTGGATCAAGGATCAATAACAAGAGTTGGAGCGAATCAAGCTTAAGAAACTCCATTAAAGCTACCAAAGTCATGGAATTCCAAGAAAGAAGAAATAGGGTTTCGTGCTAGAAGGTGTATTATCATTCAAGGTTTATTCCTCTACCATTTGAGGTGAGTTTCATGAACTTTACATGTTATTTGAAGTATTATTAAGATGAAACACTTAGATTATGAAAGAGTATGGAAAATGGATTATAAATGGGTGAATAATGTCATTGTTGAATAGTAGTTGAGGTGAATCATGAAAACGGTTATGTGGAGATTGTGAATGTGTTATAAATGATATTTAGAGCATGGAATAAGTATTATAAGTGAACAAATGTGATAATGAACCTTAGTCATGAATATGGAGAATTTAGGTGAAATTATGAAATGCGAATCATGGAAAGGAATGACGATTGTTGTTAGCGATAGTGTGATGGTTGTGATGGGTGTTGGGAGTTGATATGGAATGTGGCGGAAAGTAGTATAAACGAAGGAAACTGTTACATCTCGCATTTCGCACGTCGGAATATTTTTAAGTTGGTTGCGAAGAATTATGGACGAGGTTATCTCTCGACTTTGTTTTATGACAAATGGTTTATGATCTTGTTGGAAGGAAGCATTAAGGAAAAATGTGGGACTAAAAATGCACTATGGAAAGATTTAAAAATTTCATGAAATGTGGAGCCAAAAGTGGAGTTTTGAAAATTTAATTTTCATGACTAATATATATAATTAATGAGGGTGTGGGCCATGGCCACATGGATTCTTGGTATATGTAAATATATATATGCATGTACAATACCTTACCATGCAAGACTTGTTCAACTTTTGTAAGTCAAGGAATTTCTAGAAAATTTAAGGAAAATTGGAGACCAAAAGAAGGGAAAAACGGCCAAGGGGGCACATGACTATATGTGCCCATATAAATATATAGATATATATGTGTGTGTGTGAAGAAAAATCAAGACAATTCATTATTTGGTTCTAGAGAAATCAAGAAAAAAGAAGAGAAAAAAAGAAAGGGAGTTCGGCTGCCATGGGAGCTGGCCGAATCTGCCCTCTCATGTTGGTCATGGAAAAATATCTTCTTCATGGTTTCCTACTAATTAGAAGGTCCTTGTCAACGTGGAAGGGTCGTTGGAGCAAATAAATCATTCGTTGAGGCCATGACTACTCTAGCCGAGAGACAAAGAGAGATGAAAGGTGAGGTTCAAGCTTCTTTTAATGTTTTGTAGGTGTATATGCATGTTGTGATATGTAGAAAGATGAATGAAGTTCATGGAATTGTGGTGTGTTGGTGTTGTAACCGTGTGTGTGTGCTAGAGCCGTGTGTAGGTGTGTGTTGTATAGGGTGATGAAGTGAATTTGTTTAGCATGTTGGTTGTTGTAATGTGTAGAAAAATGAATGAAACCCATGGAAGTATGTATGTTGAAGCTTGGCCGAATGTGGGCTGAATTGGTATAGGTATGATGAACACATTTTATGTCGTATTTTGGTGGTTATTTGTTGCGGATTATGTGATGAAATGGAGGTTTAATGACTTATGTTGGTGTTGCAATTGTTGTGGGCTGTTTTGAAAGTCAATATGATTTTATTATGTTTTCTCATAATTGTAAAGATTATGTTGTAACGTTGGAATTGTGGATGTGGTTTATGAATTCGGAAGGTAGAAATGTGTTGTCGTTATCCTTGTTGAACTTGGAAGATTTCGGGTAGTATTGTATAAGAGAGGGGCTGATTTGAAGCTCAATGTGATTTCAATATGTTTTCTTGAATGCATGGAAATGATGTTGTTAACATATGAGGTTGTCGACGTAGTTTATGAATTTGAAAGAAAGAAACATGTCGTTATTGTTTTCATTAAATTGGGAGGTCTCGGGTAAGATTGGATGTTGGTTTGGATAACTTGAATTGCATATCGATATTGTTATTATGATTATTGGTTTGGTTGTTGTTGGTATTAGCCGAGATGAATTCTCGGGGTTGGTGAATATATAGGGGAGGTCTTTGTCGAAATTTCCGTAGAAAAAGTGATGGCTTGGAATGAGACTCTTCAATGCTTATGGCTAATGCTTGATGCCTATTGATGTGTTGTAGATCTTGAGAAGCCGAGGCGCAAATTGGATTAGTTCCGAGGGCGGCCAAGGTATGTAAAGCTCACCTTTCTTTCTTTGGCATGTCTTAGCACTATTAGGCTATGACCGAGCTTTGGGGTAATTCCACTCTTAGAATCCGAGCTTAGGTATGTACTTTGTTCGTTCCGTAAGATCTACTCTTTAATGGGACCAAAATAAGACTTTCATGTTTTCAAAAGATTGAATTTTCAAAGTTTTTATAAAGAATTTTGACTAAAAATGGTCCCGAACTTCAAGCGTCCGTAACTTTTGCATACGAGCTCGGATCGCCCCGAAACATAATAGGTAACTTCATAAGGTATAACTTTCCCCTACCTACCCTAGTCGGGCTCGGACGGGGGTCGACACCCGTCCGTGGGGCCCGCGACCTTTCTAGGCCTATTCTGGATGACCTTCGGAAAATGTAAATTTCGTTTTCTTTTGAACTTTCGCATATGGATCTCTTACTTACTTAATGATTTACGATTATGATTTTATGCATATGTATGCTCACGACTCCGCTCGTGCTCATGGTTACACCTCCTTCACCGAGTCCCGGGCCGGTTATGCTTCGTGCGCATTATGATAAATTCCGGTGTGATGCTGTGTTACGGTTCTCCGAGCTCCTCTCCAGAGGGCCGGGTTCCGTTTGGTGTGATGCTGTGTTATGGTGTGATGGCTGGCTATGATGTGTTACGGGGATATGTCGGGTTACGGAGATATGAAATCTTCTGGTGTGATGTTGTGGCGTGGCGCCAACGACAAAGCGGGCGACCACCGTTCTAAGAGCACTCGTGCATGATTTGCATTTTAACTACATATTTTGATACTTTGCATATTATGTCTATCTTCTGTATTTTGTTCCTATGGTTCTGTATTTCTGCTTTACATACTCAGTACATATTCCGTACTGACCCCCTTTTCTTCGGGGGCTGCGTTTCATGCCGCGCAGGTACACCCAGGTGAGCTAAAGGTACTACCAGGATGTTCCAGCGGGTTTGGCGAGCTCCACTTGTTCCGGAGTCTTTGCCGAGTCAGAGTTTGTGTGTGTTATGACATCCGAGTCATGTTAGAGACTTTGCAAGACGAGTCGTATGTGCATCGGATGTCGGTTGTGAGCGGCTCTATAAGCCGTCGTTTTGTGATATGTGATATTACCGATTTTGTACCTTCGCAAGTTTGTACTTGATTTGAAATTATGTATTTATGATTTGGTCGAGGGCCCAATGTGAGTACGCGTATTACGATAGTCTGAGGGTTCGCTCGGCCCTGGATAAGGGTCGGGTGCCCATCACACCCTATCGGAAATTGGGGTGTGACAAAGTGGTATCAGAGCGAGGTGTCTATCCTAGGGGGTTGTACGCAAAGTCGTGTCCGGTAGAGTCTGTTTATGGTGTGAAGCGCGCCACATTTATAAACGGGAGGCTACGGGGCATCTAGGATGGTTACTCTTCTTTGGCATCTTAGATCGTCTTTGTAGAGCCAAGTTATAGGAAATTCCCGACCTTGGCCTTTGATTTCGACGAGAGGATCGGCGTTGACAGGCGGAAGCGACTAGCGGTATGGAAGGTTACAAAGCACGCAGGTAAGTAAAGATATGAACGATATATGTTAAGTAAAGTATCGGCATGCGATTGAAAGGCAAGGTTGGAAACTGAGAAGGAAGGTAAGCAAGGAAGTGCGATATGTGTGGCTGTGTGGAGCAGATAAGGAAAATCCAATATCTTCGGACCCTTGTGAATACTGAGAGCCCTGTGTGGCTATGATACGATACAATATGATGTGGTATGTATATATGTTGATGGCCCTGTGAGGCACTGTTGGTATTTCCTGCGTGCAGGTTTTGGAATGGTAAGAAATACAGAGGGAACTCTGCCGAAATTTTTCTGGAGATAATACGAGAATGAGAAACAAGTTGGAAAAATATTTTGAAAAAGTCGGGTTAATAGTAGCGATGAAAGTTGATTGAGCTGTAAAGTACGGCTGCCCTCTAGGAATAAGTTAATGGTGGAACGAGTGGTGAAATAGTAAATAAGACGTCGGTGGAAATATGGTAGTAAGGAAATTTGGAAGGACTTGTGCTACTAGGTGATGACTCTGAAAGGACTGGTAGGTTTGGATAGAGTGATATGATTAAGACGAGGGTACGGAGGAAAAAGAATTGTGACGAATGGGGACGTGTTAATAAGACAGTTGCCCGGATGTGTCGTGAGGGCGTTTTTGGGAATATGATAAAATTCCGACGTACTCAATATTATGTGTAGAAGATCATGCGGTGAGAAAGACGCAGTCAGGAAAGCGTTAAAGCGTCGTATTCCATCAAAGTTCCAAAGTTAAGCGTCTTTGAGCGTGAGAGCAATTCCAGGATGGGTGACCCCCCTGGGAAGTTTTTTTTTGAAAATCCTACGAATTCAGAGGTAAGGAGCGAATAAGAAATTGGAGTAGTCTAAGAGAGATTAGAGTATGTGGAGCGGCCAGAAACCTTAAAAGGACACGTAGGACGGTGTGAATCAGGTCGGCGAAGAGAAGGAGTTAGCGGAAAGAAAGGAATAAAAAGGAAACGAGACAACGGTGTAGTAATAGGCTATGATGTATGATTGAGGATACGAGTACCATAAGCGGAGGATTGTGAAGGACTAAGTTATAGAAAAGCAAGAAATAAGGCAGAGCGAATGCTAGGGAATGATTGGGATGATACGGATAAAATGTGAACGAACAAAATACGTTTTGAAAATGAGAAAAGGGCTATGTAAGAGTAGTGTGTTCTGAACGACCTGGAGGTAGTATAAGATTCCTCGTGTGCCGAAAAAGAGACGGGCATGAATGGATAATGGTACAAGCATACCCTTAAAGGAGGGAAGCGGGTAAGAGAAATGCAAGAGTGGGACAAGAACAGTCGATACGATAATGCGTTTGGTATGGGCATCTGGGCTACCAATGAGGCCCCCTCCCCGAAGTAAGTCAGCAAGGTCGGAAAACCAACAATAAGTGTACAAGAGTTAGGATGGTGTTTGAGGCAATGTGAAAAGTCTTACAAAAACCTCGAATGATGGGACACTAGAAAATGGAAGTGTATGAAGAAAAAGAGTATGGCAAGAGAATGGTATTGGATAGCCCGAAGGATAGTATGAAGGATAGCAATAGCTATAAAAAGGGAGCTCCCCCGAGGCGATTATGAGACCCCATACGACTAGTCGAACATTCGAGGACGAATGTTCTAAAGGGGGGAAGGATGTTACATCTCGCATTTCGCACGTCGGAATATTTTTAAGTTGGTTGCGAAGAATTATGGACAAGGTTATCTCTCGACTTTGTTTTACGACAAATGGTTTATGATTTTGTTGGAAGGAAGCATTAAGGAAAAATTGGGACTAAAATGCATTATGGAAAGATTTAAAAATTTCATGAAATGTGGAGACAAAAGTGGAGTTTTGAAAATTTAATTTTCATGACTAATATGGGCCATGTGGCCACATGGAGGTGTATGGCCATATATATAAATGTAAATATATATATGCATGTACAATACCTTGACCATATAAGTCATCTTTTGTTATTCAAGAAAATTCTAGAAAATGGAAGAAAATTGGAGACAAATAAAGGAGGAGAAAAACGTCCAAGGGGCACATGACTAGGCATGTGCCCATAAAAATATATATATAGGTGTGTGTGTGAAGAAGAAACAAGACAATTCATTATTTGGTTCTAGAGAAATCAAGAAAAAAGAAGAGAAAAAAAAAGAAAGGGAGTTCGGCTGCCATGGGAGCTGGCCGAATCTGCCCTCTCATGTTGGTCATGGAAAAATATCTTCTTCATGGTTTCCTACTAATTAGAAGGTCCTTGTCAACGTGGAAGGGTCGTTGGAGCAAATAAATCATTCGTTGAGGCCATGACTACTCCTAGCCGAGAGACAAAGAGAGATGAAAAGGTGAGGTTCAAGCTTCTTTTAATGTTTTGTAGGTGTATATGCATGTTGTGATATGTAGAAAGATGAATGAAGTTCATGGAATTGTGGTGTGTTGGTGTTGTAACCGTGTGTGTGTGCTAGAGCCGTGTGTAGGTGTGTGTTGTATAGGGTGATGAAGTGAATTTGTTTAGCATGTTGGTTGTTGTAATGTGTAGAAAAATGAATGAAACCATGGAAGTATGTATGTTGAAGCTTGGCCGAATGTGGGCTGAATTGGTATAGGTATGATGAACACATTTTATGTCGTATTTTGGTGGTTATTTGTTGCGGATTATGTGATGAAATGGAGGTTTAATGACTTATGTTGGTGTTGCAATTGTTGTGGGCTGTTTTGAAAGTCAATATGATTTTATTATGTTTTCTCATAATTGTAAAGATTATGTTGTAACGTTGGAATTGTGGATGTGGTTTATGAATTCGGAAGGTAGAAATGTGTTGTCGTTATCCTTGTTGAACTTGGAAGATTTCGGGTAGTATTGTATAAGAGAGGGGCTGATTTGAAGCTCAATGTGATTTCAATATGTTTTCTTGAATGCATGGAAATGATGTTGTTAACATATGAGGTTGTCGACGTAGTTTATGAATTTGAAAGAAAGAAACATGTCGTTATTGTTTTCATTAAATTGGGAGGTCTCGGGTAAGATTGGATGTTGGTTTGGATAACTTGAATTGCATATCGATATTGTTATTATGATTATTGGTTTGGTTGTTGTTGGTATTAGCCGAGATGAATTCTCGGGGGTTGGTGAATATATGGGGAGGTCTTTGTCGAAATTTCCGTAGAAAAAGTGATGGCTTGGAATGAGACTCTTCAATGCTTATGGCTAATGCTTGATGCCTATTGATGTGTTGTAGATCTTGAGAAGCCGAGGCGCAAATTGGATTAGTTCCGAGGGCGGCCAAGGTATGTAAAGCTCACCTTTCTTTCTTTGGCATGTCTTAGTACTATTAGGCTATGACCCGAGCTTTGGGGTAATTCCACTCTTAGAATCCGAGCTTAGGTATGTACTTTGTTCGTTCCGTAAGATCTACTCTTTAATGGGACCAAAATAAGACTTTCATGTTTTCAAAAGATTGAATTTTCAAAGTTTTTATAAAGAATTTTGACTAAAAATGGTCCCGAACTTCAAACGTCCGTAACTTTTGCATACGAGCTCGGATCGCCCCGAAACATAATAGGTAACTTCATAAGGCATAACTTTCCCCTACCTACCCTAGTCGGGCTCGGACGGGGGTCGACACCGTCCGTGGGGCCCGCGACCTTTCTAGGCCTATTCTGGATGACCTTCGGAAAATGTAAATTTCGTTTTCTTTTGAACTTTCGCATATGGATCTCTTACTTACTTAATGATTTACGATTATGATTTTATGCATATGTATGCTCACGACTCCGCTCGTGCTCATGGTTACACCTCCTTCACCGAGTCCCGGGCCGGTTATGCTTCGTGCGCATTATGATAAATTCCGGTGTGATGCTGTGTTACGGTTCTCCGAGCTCCTCTCCAGAGGCCGGGTTCCGTTTGGTGTGATCTTGTGTTATGGTGTGATGGCTGGCTATGATGTGTTACGGGGATATGTCGGGTTACGGAGATATGAAATCTTCGGTGTGATCGTGGCGTGGCGCCAACGACAAAGCGGGCGACCACCGTTCTAAGAACTCGTGCATGATTTGCATTTTAACTACATATTTTGATACTTTGCATATTATGTCTATCTTACGTATTTTGTTCCTATGGTTTCGTATTTCGCTTTACATACTCGGTACATATTCCGTATCGACCCCTTTTCTTCGGGGTGCGTTTCATGCCGCGCGGTACACCCGTGTGAGCTAAAGGTACTACCAGGATGTTCCGGGGGGTTTGGCGAGCTCCACTTGTTCGAGTGCTTGCCGAGTCGAGTTGTGTGTGTTATGACATCCGAGTCATGTTAGAGACTTTGCAGACAGAGTTATGTGCATCAGATGTCAGTTGTGAGCGGCTCTATAAGCCGTCGTTTTGTGATATGTGGTATTACAGATTTTGTACGTTCGCAAGTTGTGTTTGATTTGAAATTATGCATTATGATTTGGTCAAGGGCCCAATGTGAGTACGAGTAGTACGATAGTCTGAGGGTTCGCTCGGCCCCGGATAAGGGTCGGAAAGGCGAGGACGTTAAGCCGAGGACGAGCAAGTTATAAAGTAATTAAACGACAAAGGTATGTGAGGCATTACCCTTCCTCCCAAGGCATGAATCCTATGCATGATTTTCCTCTTCTTCCATGAATCTCCTATGGTTCTAGAGATGAAAAGTCTAAGTTCATGAATGGTGAGACAAGACAAGAAATGCGCTATGAATACGATAACGACTCTAGAGACCATGAGATGATGTTCTTATGAAATCAATAATGATGATCACGATCCATTGGCATTCTTTTTTATATGTACTCACCTTAAATTGTAAATCCCTCCAAGGTGAGATATGACGCTCATGCTTATTCCATAACATGACCGGGGGTTTACGACCTTATGTCACCCCGACATAAACATAGCCGCCCTTAAGCTCAATGTATGTATATGTGTATGTAAATAAGGATGCTAAACTATGGTAAAATTATGATAAGCCACGATATGTCCATGAAATGAACGTTAATGATGACAAGTATATGAAATTTTTGGTATGTATGATGATGTGATTCCACCGCGCCTAATTGGCCGGACATGTCACCGCTACGGCGGGCTGCTATGATTCCACCGTACCGAGAAAAGGGCGGACATGATCACCACTAGTGGGTTGCATGGGATGGTTACTCGGACGCGGGTAATGATATGATAATGTATGATTGATGTGACGATGCTTGCATGCTATGATAATGTATGTGATATATTTATGTATGATGTATGCACATGAAACTGGTTCATATGAAAAGAGTGTACAGGTTATATCCTCATCTCATGACTTATGTTGTCCTTATTATGCTTATTCCACTCCTGCCTTACATACTCAATACAATGTTCGTACTGACGTCCTTTCTTCGGACGCTCTGTTCATGCCCACGTCTGGTAGCGGGGAGACGGTGCGATCCCTAGGAGCCGTGGTTGATTTGTGAGCACTCCATCATCCGAGGTGCTATTGATTATTCTTTTGGTACATATTGGTATATTCCTATTTTT
>NW_026727422.1:0-33587 GCF_029784015.1 Lycium ferocissimum
GGTTTCAATACCTCGCCCGCTCTCAAAGCTAATCCAAACCTACATCTCGGACTCCCCAAAATCTACAACAACATCATTGATACCAAACATTAGCTATAGGCATTTAGGACTTCAATTCCAAACTAGCACTTAATTCTACAGAAATTTGGGCAGCATTTCCCCTATAAATACAACAACTCCGAGAATTCAACTCGGCCAAATCATCAACAACAATACCAACAACCATGTTTACAACATCAATAATCAATTCAAAATGCATTATAACGCTAATAACTCTCTTCTACATACTTTGATAACATTCCATTATGTTCAATTAACCACATATAATCAAACTAACACCAAGGCTCACACGTTCAATTACTAATCCGAAACCATTCAGACAATATTCAAGAACACTTTAAACAACCCACACAATATTCAAGACAATCCAACCAACTCTCCAATTCACCCGAAAACCACCCCAACCCGAGAACAACACAACAACACATTCCTCTCTCCCGATTCATGAATTACACCAACAATCCACACTTTAACAATGTCATTCTCATAAATATAAAAACTACATTAACCTCACGTTAACTTCCAAATCAGCCCACCATAATCACAACTTCAACTTGGATCATTAAACTCTCATTATCAACATGGAATCCATAACAACAACAACCAAAACACTAAACAAAATTAATTCATTCATTGCTATACAAAATGACCCATATTCGGCCACCATCACCACACACATATCATGATTCTCACATCCATTTCAACACACTACAACAACCAAATATGATAAATAGAATTAATTCATCACTCCCACACAACATCACATATACACGGCTACAAGCCATGCACAATATCCCATATTCACACTTCTCAACTTCAACATGCAATATTTCATGAGTTTCATCCATTTTTACATACTACAACATACACAAATCATCCATAACATATAAAAACAACATTAAACCTTACCTTTTCTTCTTGACTTCACAACTTGGCTAGGGTTAGCAAACGACAAAACGAATGATTTGTTGACTCCAACAATAACTCCACGTTAACAAGGACCCTTCAATTAGTGGGTTTGCTAGGAAGAAATATTTTTTTGATGGCTATTTTTGGACCTTAATTTTCCTTCACCATGGCCGAATGCCTTCAACTTTTTTTTTCTCCAAGGTTCTTGAATTTTCTAAGTGTTGAAGATGATGAATACCCCTTACTTAGTCATCTTTTATTGCCTATATTAAGCATCCATGTGGCCATGGCCCACCCCCATATGGCCGGCCACATGCCCCTTTTAATTCATGAATTAACAACTTCTTAAAATTCACTTTTAACCCCAAATGTTTCCTTAATATTTCCATGCCAATAAAATCATACACAATTTATGCTTTAAAACAAATAAAAGTCTCTACCTCGCATCCCGGAACAGCCTTGTCTTTAACTTATCGTAGTTAGCTCGGATTGTCCCGATGTACAAAATACGGGATATAACATTTTTATGTTGTGATTAGGGGCTGTTTTGAGCATGTTGTTATTCTTGTTGAATTGGAAGATTAAGCCTAGTTAAGAGTATATATTGTGTTGTTGCATTGGTACATTGTTATAAGGTCGTTTCGATGAAAATGTTATGACTATGGATCATTAAGAATAACTTGAATATGTCGTAGTCGTATGTAGATTATTAAGCAAATGTTGTAATATGTGGGGTGATTTGGAATATTGTGCGAAATTTTGTCTCGGGACATTCTTGTACCTTGTCTTGATTAGTCTTGAAATAGTACTTAAACATGTGGTTATGGATATTGATTTGGTTGTTGTATAGTCGGCTTGAATATAAGGGAAGTGCCGTCTAATTTTCTAGAAAGGAGTTACTAACGTTAGAATACGTTTTGAATCTCCCCGTAGCTTAACCATAGTTCTTGATGTCTTAATATAGGTTGAGACACTATTGGGCAGCGTATACGTGTTGTGTTGCGAATAAGCGCTAAAGGTATGTAAAGCTATTCCTTCTTTCTTTTAGCATGTCTTAGATATAAGTGATGTATGAAATGAGCTTTGGGGTAATTCCATTCATAAGTTAAGTGTGATTCATGATTCTTATTCTTGATGTTAAAACTCTTAAAGTAGTTGAGCTACATCGCCCTCGAGCCTTCTATATGTTGGATAGTAGTCGGATGTATAAGCTCCTATTCCTAAAGGCTCTACGATGACTAATGTCTCTGATTCCATAAGCTATCTCATATTATCTTGATACATGTCTATGATTCCTGAGGCTCTATTTGATATAGTTCATAGTGATATTTAAAGTGTACTTAACATGACTATCGCCTTGATACTCGAGTGTTGGTTAGTCTACTTATCTATGAGTCTCAGATGATGATTTGATTGCATATGGTTACTCACTACTCTGCTCGTGCATACTGTTATTACATCTTTCACCGAGTCCCGGGCCGGGTATGTTATCACGCACAATTTTACTACATTATTCACCGAGTCCCTCGCTGTAGGGCGGTGCACGCTATATGATGATATGATGATATGATTATGGCACCGATTCCCATGATGGGCCGGGTACGGTATACGTGTACACAATTATATTCACCGAGTCCCATAATGGGCCGGGTACGGTATATGATAATGATATGCATGATTTCATGTTATAAGATACAGGTACAGTGACTTATTGATTATCATACTTGTCTCCTGGAATCTTTACTTCAGTTATGATCTTTCTTATTGTATTTCATGCTTTATATACTCAGTACATATTTCGTACTGACCCCCTTTCTTCGGGGGGCTGCGTTTCATGCCCACAGGTACAGATACTCGATTTGGTGATCCTCCAGCTTAGGACTTCTATTTAGCTGTCTTGGAGTGCTTCGTTGTTCCGGAGCCTAGAATGCATCTTTGATATATGTATATGTTTATCCGGGCACGGCGGGCCCGTCCCGTCATAGGTCTTCGTTGATACTCTTAGGTGTAGACATATGTGTGGGTTGTATATAGATGTTGTTCGATTGTGTCTATATAACTTATATTTTGGGACGTTCCCTTTCGTAGTAGCGACCTTGTCGGCTCGCGTATATATATATATATATATATATATATATATATATATATATATATATATATATATATATATATATATATATATATATATATATATGTTTTGGTATGTTGAATGTAGTGGCAGCCTTGTCGGCTTGCGAATGTGTATGGTTGGGACGTTCCCATATGTTATGATAGCCTTGCCGGCTCATGTACGATGTTATCTGTTGATAGTTGTGACTCCACAGGAGACAGGTTGCCTTGGTATATATATATGTGACAGTTCTGAGGCGACATGATGTTTTTATGGATTTCCATATTGTGTTTAGTTTGAATTGATTATAGCTAATAGGTGTGTATGAGTGTCCAGCTCGGGCACTAGTCACGGCCTATGGGGTTGGGTCGTGACAACGAGTGCGTTCGTAACGTGTTTTTATGTGGGTCTGTGTATGTAGTTTATAAGTAGATAGCCTCGGGAGTGGTTCGGAATTTTGATTGAGACTTTGAAAATTAGTTGGGTTCCTGGTACCTGGTGTCCGCCAATGCGGCACCAGTGCCGTCCTAGCAGCACCACTGTTGCGGGGGGATGGCCACTGGGGCGGCCAAGTGTGATTTGGCCGAAATCGTCCCAACGGTCTGTGAGGGCGCAGCGACGCTGTTGCGGCCTCCATACAGCCGTGGCGGTATCGGGCTTGTTATTTCATTAAATGTGTATTAAATAAGTCCTTAGTCTATTATTTATTCCCATTACGAAAATTGAGCTCTTGGGGACTGTTTTAGAAGATTATTGGAGAAAACTCTTGGTGCTAAGTTCTCCTAATCCTCTTTACTAATTCCTTGTTCCTAATCATCATAGATTCTTCTTTCCTTAGTAATAGAAGATAAAAGTGGAGATAATGAATATTTTATCTAGGCTTATTAATGAAGAAATTGATGGAGTTTATGCTAGATTTTGATGAATCTAAGGTTATTAATCATATATCTTCCATTGTTAGCGTTGAATTCCTGAATCAAAGAGTTAGGGTTTATACCCAAAATTGGGGGTTTTGCTTGAATCTCGAAATTAGGTGAATCCATGAGTTAATTTAGCAATTAGTTTTTGGGCTATGATCACCGAGTGCTTAATTTGATATTTTACTCCCGAATTTCTCGTTTTGACCTTGTGAGCCCCGTTTCCCCAAATTCCTGGGTTGGATTTGACCTAAATTGAATGATAGTAATATTAGTATCGTTCTTCATGATTTCTAATCTAGATTTCGAATATGCCTAGATTTCTTTGATATTGAGGCTCAGCAGAAAGGCAAGGCAAAAGAGTGATTGATTGGTGTTGTTGTTCGGCCATCCAGGTAAGTTATGGCTTACCTTTGGTGAGGCTTCGTGTAGCGAAGCATATATTTAGATTATATTATCGGAGAGAGCATGTAAACCTTCGGGTATGAAGTTGGGTTGGACATTGTCTTAGGTTAGGCCCTATTGCGTGATTGGGGCTAGCCACCCCGTTGTGTTGTGACTTGATTGTTCTATTGTGTTGGCTTGATGCCACGTGTTCTTAATAGATATTGGAATCTGTTGTTCCATCTTGATTATGATATGGTAGAATCTTACGGGTTGATGTTGATACGAGGATAGAGTTCGATATGACTTATGTACTCTTTTATGATATTATTGGCGTACCTATGTTGGTACTTGTGACAATGATATATCGTTGGCGTACCCATTGTTGGTACTTGTGCTATTGATCTAATTATTGATGTTGATACATGCATTGCACGCACTCTCATGATATATTGTTAATACATTGTTGGCACTTGATGAAACACTGTGATGAGCTGAGCTCAGTTTTTTAATGAGAGTGACGTGAGAGTCCGATATCCGATGTTAATCCTCGAATTGTGGATTGAGTGAGTGCATGGACTCCGTAGGTCCCCCAGGGTGGTGCCGGTGAGAACTCCCGTGGACAAAGATCCGGGACGAGTGGCACTTAGACTTCGCGAGTCACCTTGGATTGTGCTACCGAGATGTCGATATTTCCGTCCGGAGTACATATGTACATAGAATTTGCATGGCATTGCATTGCATTCATATATTATTGCATTGCATTGTATCACGGCTTACATTGAGATGATTTGGTGTTTTTACTTGTGATGTTGGATTCGAATTGGACATATTGAGACTTGGCACATTTGGGATTAGATGCTCTACTTAGGTAATGAAGTGTACTTGGCTTCGATTATGTTTGATTTATACTTGTTGATTTATTTGCTTATCTTGCTTTAATGTCTAAATTGTGTTAACTATACTTAATCGGCCTATGATACCTACCAGTACTGTGGTGTTGTACTGATCTGCACTTGTTGCATTCCTTTATGAATGCACAGTACCAGGTTGGGTCTTCCTCCTTCTCCCGTTGTTGACAGTCGCCTTCAGCTTAGCATCGAGTTTCCAGGGTGAGCACGAGTCGTTCGCTGCCTTGAAGACTCCTCTTATTATTATGTCTTATTTTCCTACTCTGAGACATAGACAGATTGATGTATTATTATATTATCCCAGACTTGTATTTATTTCTTTTAGATGCTCTTGTATGACTTATATTAGACCTTGGGGGTGTTTCCTTATTTCCGTACTATTTCTATTATATATTGTTGTGAGACTTACGTAATTATTCTTTTTCGCTTTCTTGATTTATTATTCATGTCTTTCGTTATCGTTGGGTTGAGGGTTTGCTTACTGAGGTGGTAAAGGTAAGTGCCCGCACAACTTAGCCAAAATGGGTCGTGACAGTCCCCGCCTTTTTTCCCTAACTCTTCATACAAGCATCCAATGCTGCCGTCTTTGTCGTCGTAACCGCTAACTTTGCCTCTTTCCTTGTCTCTTTATACCGTTTCCTATATGCCGTTTTCTGTTCCTCGCCTCTAATCTCCACTAGCTTCAAGTACACCGCCTTTTATGCTTCCACTTTCTTTATACCTCCTCATTCACTACTAGTCCCTTTTGTGCGCACCAGAGAAACACTTCGAGACCCCTAATACCTCTCTACCTGTTCCCCTAATGGATCTCGCTGTCCAGGTCCACCTACTACTCACGCCCTCACTACTTCTCTAGGTCCTCAAAATTATCAACTTCTTCCCTAGCTCCTGAGCTTTGTCCTTAGTCAAGGCACCTCACTTGATCTTTGGTTTACCATACACAACCCTCTTATTCCTCTTACTTTTGATCTCCATATCCAGCACAAAAAGTCTATGCTAGGTCATGGGACTCTCACTCGGAATAACCTTACAGTCCGTGCATAAACCTCTAGCACACTTCCGAAAGAGTAGGCAGTCGATTTGAGTCTTGGCCATCACACTCTGAAAGGTGACCAAGTGCTCTTCCCTCTTTTGAAAACTCGTGTTAGCTATCACCAACTCAAAAGCTTTAGCGAAGTCTAATAACGAAGTTCCATCTTTGTTTCTTTCTCTAAAATCGAAACCACTATCCACATCATCATAACCCCTAAACATTGCCCCGATGTGACCATTAAAATCACGGAATACCTCGAACAACCTCATCCAAGTCATCCCAGAACTGCCATTTGATCTCCTCATCCAAGCCCTTCTGAGGTGTGTAAGTACTAATCACGTTCAGCGTATACCCACCAACAACTATCTTAATAGCCATCATCCTATCATTCACCCTTCTAACCTCTACCACAAGGTCCCTGAGCTCAGTATCGACCAAAAGCCTACTCCATTCTTACCCGTTAGGCCTCCTGAAAAATATAATTTATACCCGTCTACATCTCGAGCCTTAGAACTCACCCACCTAGTTTCTTGGGCAGAGGCTATACTAATCTTCCTCTTTTGGAGAATTTTCACCAACTCTATAGACTTCCCCGTCAATGTCCCTATGTTCCAAGACCCAACCTTAAGCCTAAAGGCTCCCTTGCTACCCCTAACCTCTACCCTATGCCCCACCCGAGGACATGACCTTACTCCATCATCACGCAGCAAAGCCACTATATTCTAGGAGTTACTAAGCTACCACTACCACTACCACTACAACAAGAAAGGGCGTCTAAAATGAGGTATCTAAAATAAATGACTATAAACTAGTCAGTACAAAAACAAAGCAATTAATTAACTACAAGAAAGAAAGTCAGAACCGAGCAAACGTGCAACCGGAGGTACCAACTCCGAGGTAATGTCACCTGGATTAAAGCTGGAGATATCAAGGTGCATCTGTTGTATCGCCTTCTCTTCACTCCTGCAGTATTACTAGTGCCACTGCCGAAAGTTACTGTTTGCCGGTGTGCGTCCACTGCCTAGTACTCCCCTGTATTCAAGGTCAACCATATTTGAAACAAAGGAAAAAAGAAAAGGAATGAAGAGAATCTGGGGAAAAAGAAAAACGGGTGGGGTCAGAATTTAGATGTCTATCTCTGTTCTTAAAAGAGTAGTGACAGTCTGGTGGGGTTTAGAATTTGTGCTTGGGAGAAGGAAAAAGAGGTGAAGAAAAGAGAGCAAATGACAGAGACAAAAAAAAAAAATAGGGGTGGAAGAGAAGAAGGCACTAGGGTTAGGGAGAAGAGTGCGACTTACCTGGGGTCGCTGACAGGAGTTGATGGGGGGTGGGGTAGGGGCTGCCAGTTGTGTAATTTATAGGGCTTACGCCTCAAGACTTACGCTTCGCCCCATATCCTCGCCGTGCGTCCGCTTCTGTTAAAACACTGTATCCACAACAAACATTTAACTATAAATAGTTGTTATAGTGTAAATCCTACATAGCTAATATTTTATAAAATTAATTCTTACATTAACTAATGGCCAAATACATATGCAGCTCCCTAAACTTGTCACAAATTTTCATTTAGACACTTGAACTCAAGCTAGTACTCGTTGAACACCTAAACTCTTACAAAAACGTTCCAATTAGACACATTTTGTTGAGCTTGCCTAAACACAAAATGCATGTATTTCACTCACGGCTGATGTGGCAAAAAATGTCAATGAGATAACTAAACATAGATTTTGACCCCACATAATAAGGGAGAAAAGGAAGAAAATAATTTGAGGGAAACAAATAAAAAGTTTTGTTCACTCTCGGTAATGCACCAAGATGAAAAGAAAATGTTAAGATCTTGGCTTAGTAAAAACCAGATGAAGTTTCTCACCAGAAATTACCTTCTAGAAAGGAACTTTTAAAGAGAACGAAAGAAAACAAGCATTAAGAGATGATTTTCGTGAAGTACGATGAGAAATCATGAAGTTTCAATGCTTACTTTTAGTTGGTTTGGTGGTGACAAGTAAGAATTAAACTGGAGAGTTAAAAAAAATGAATATTTTCACTTTTGGTAAGTGATTCAAATCGGATAACAAACCCAGTGGAGAGAAATCGTGAAAGGGAATCATGGGTTTGAGGAAACCAATTTCAGGTTGTTCCAAAAAAGAATTTGGGAAAATTGCAGCTGGTTATGGTGGTGTTGGAATTGGAGAAATCAAATTTGAAGGTTTTTTTACAAGTTTTCTTGACGGTGGTGTTCCGGTGAAGAATTTCTTGTCGCGGGCCTTGGAGATTTCCGGGGAGATCCATTTCCCAAATATTGCACGCGCGTAAAGAGAGTGAAAAGCACACATTTTGCCATGTCAGCAAAATGTGTCTAATTAGAACATTTTTTCAAGAGTTTAGGTGTTCAATAGATACTAGATTGAGTTCAAGTGTCTAAATGGAAAATTGTGACAAGTTTAGGGGGTTGCATATGTATTTGGCCTTAACTAATGCTATATATTCCTAGTGCCCATTTGGCTTAGCTTAAAAAAAGTAGTTTATAAGCTGCTGGTTTGACAAAAAAACAGCTTATAAGCCAAAAAAATAAGTTAGCCACCTCAACTTTTTTTTTTTGGCTTATTCTAAGCACTTTTTTAGCTTATAAGCTGACTTGTCAAACACGTAAAAAATCAAAAAACAGCTTATAAGCTGGTTTGACCACTTATAAGCTAATCCAAACAGGCCCCTAATTGTAAATAACTTGTTTTCTAACCAATTAATCCCGTCATTTGTACTTCAATTCAAAATTCAACTAGTCCTGAATAAGGCCCCACCTCAAATAAAGTCGTCATATTTTTCTCTTTCTTTCTAAAAAAAAGAAAAAGCGCTTTGTTACCAATCTTGTATCAATAAACCCCTTTCTTTCCCTTCTCTGGAAAGATCCCTTTGGGAAAGGAGGAGAGAAGAAGAGAATGTCGATTGTTGAGACATGCGTGGTGTTTGGTGGACAAGGATTCATCGGCAAAGCCCTTGTTGATAGGCTTCTTCGACTCGGCAATTGGATCGTTCGAATCGCCGATTCATTCCCAACTCTTCAGCTTCAACCTTCTGAGTCTCTCCTTTCCCATGCCCTCTCTTCTGGTCAAGCTTCTTATATCCACGTCGATCTCACTCATAAACCCAATATTATTCAAGGTACCACTCCTACTCCCTAATTTACTTATTCTCAACGAAAATGTTTTGTTAATTGTTATGAAAATAGCTAGTAACACCCCTATTTATTTGTTGACTATAAAGCCTAACTAGACATGAATTAAAATACCAAATCCTAATCTTTTTTTGTTTCCTATAACTTTGAATTATTTTTTCCAACATGTTTGAAGCCATAGCAATATCTACGGAATGCATAAGTTGTACAAGGTAATGAACATCGGGTTACGTTATTCTATAAAAGCAATATCTAGACAATGGCATAAGGTTTGAATTACTCATCTTGAAGGCGTAATATGTGGAGATTATCTCTTTAATGTGTATATCATAATTACACCTTGTTGAGTGTAATGTTTGTTAGCCAGACAATATAATTGCAATGCGTATCTTGATGAGTACAACGTGTTTGTTAGTGTCCTACTCCCTTTGTCCCAATTTAGGTGATACAGTTTGGATTTCGAGAGTCAAACTTCTTTATAATCTTTAAGTTTTTTTTTTTAAAAAATAATTTACATATTTAGTTGTCATCAAAAAAAAAAAAAAATTTACATATTTAGAAACTAATAAAAAGTACTATAAGTCACAATAATTAACAATTTAAAATATTTAAAGGGCATATGAATAAATCGCGGTAAAATTTTTCTTTTCTAACTCTTGAAAAGCGAAAAGTATCACATAAATTGGGAAAGAGGGAGTAATATCTAGTCGATACAGTTGCTTAAAAGATTGCTGGTTCTAAGGTCGGATAAAGGAAGAGGGTTGCGGTAGGTTGTTGATTAATCCTCGCAATACAATTTTTGCATCTTTTTCAAGTGTCCCATGAATTGGTGTTAGCGTGTCCTGGTTCAAAAATGCCGAATCTCGTCTGAATCATCATTTTTCAGGACTCTTTGGTATAAGTTCCTTAGCTTGGAAAGGGCATTTAGTCCATGTTGCTATTTCTGCATCCGTAGGGGAGTACGTTCGGTGGAATAATTTCTTAGATCTATTAACGCATCCTCATGGGTTAGGTCCACTTCTTATAGATTTATGTAGAGTGGGGGAGGATACATCGTTGTTGCATTGCAAGTTGACGACAATTTGGAACCTTGCACTTTCTTTGTTGGAGGCAATGTTGATGATGATGGTGGCACAAATAATCAATACCAAAAGAGGTCAGAGGACTGGCAAGCAGAACAAATCATTTGGAAGGCAATGACACTATGTATTTCCTGATCTATTTAGAATGGGAGGAATTGGAGATTGTTCTAGAAATATGATGAGCCATATATTAATAGTGTTAAGAAGTCATTTCTCTTTCATATATTTGTTGGTGTAAAGGGAAATTTCCAATTGATCATGTATATTGTTTTGAAACCATCTTGGTGTGAATTCACTGAATTGTTTTTTGATAACCGTGGTGTCTGGACCAGCTTGTGCGTACCTTGAGTAATTTGACCAGCTACCAGCTACCTCCACAAAGGCTTGACGGGAAGGAATCACCTTGTGTTTGCCTCCGCTAAGTTTTGAACTTGACACCTCATTGTTCTCAACCTAATTCATTGACCATTAGGTCACACCCTTGGGTGGTGTGAATTCAATGAATTATTTCTTGACCAGCTAAAAGAATAAAAATAAAACAAAAACAAAAGGAATTGACTGCCTTTTAAGTTGGAAGATTATGAATTTGGTTTTGGACTTAAATTCTAGTACTTGTTGAGTATTGGTCCCCGTGTAGTTAAGATTAAGTTGTCGTTGGGACTTAGATTTTGGTGTAGTGGCTTCTGGTGTAGTGGCTTCTTTTGTTGAACAGAATTTGAACTCTGTTTGAAGGATGTGGTGGCTTCAAAATATTGTAGTTCAACTCTCAGTGAATTCAATGAATTGTTTTTTGATAACCGTGGTGTCTGGACCAGCTTGTGCGTACCTTGAGTAATTTGACCGGCTACCTGCTACCTCCCACAAAGGCTTGGACAAGAAGGAATCACCTTGTTTTTGCCTCCGCTAAGTTTTGAACTTGACACCTCATTGTTCTCAACCTAATTCATTGACCATTAGGTCACACCCTTGGGTGGTGTGAATTCAATGAATTATTTTTTGACCAGCTAAAAGAATAAAAATAAAACAAAAATAAAAGGAATTGACTGCCTTTTAAGTTGGAAGATTATGAATTTGGTTTTGGACTTAAATTCTAGTACTTGCTAAGTATTGGTCCCCGTGTAGTTAAGATTAAGTTATCGTTGGGACTTAGATTTTGGTGTAGTAGCTTCTTTTGTTGAACAGAATTTGAACTCTGTTTGAAGGATGTGGTGGCTTCAAAATATTGTAGTTCAACTCCCTCATATCATGACTTCTTGAATTTGGCGACTTGCAGAAAGATAGGGTTAAAACTCAAAAACACTATTGTTGAAGATTAGCATGGCCCCTGCGCAAGGATGAGACGCACAAATTGAGAAATGGTCCAAAGAGAAAAAAAACACTATTGTCCTCATCTATAAGAATCATATTGCTATTGCTTTAAGCTGAATACTCAATTAAACAAAACAAAAGATGAAACGGACCCCCAAGGGTGGCTCAGTTGGTTGAGCATGGGGCTTTTATAATGGAGGTCTCAGGTCCAAAACCCCATGCCTATGACAGCAAGATTTGCCTTTGGGGTCGAGTTCGTCGCACGTGGCTTGCCTAGTGCCGATTACCTCTCCTGTGTGGTTTGCGAGCTATCGCAGAGGAGCTGGGTTTACCCTGTGCGCACTCCAAGGGTGGCAGCTACAGGTTCCCATGTCATCAAAAAAGAAAAAAAAAAAAAAGATGGAATGGGAAGTAATGAGAGAAACATCAAATTATTTGTGACAAATAAACAACTGATTCACATGCATGTACCGGCTAACATTATCTTGAAAGAAGTTTATGTCAAATCCGATTCGTGACAGCAAATCTCAATCCAAAATGTGTGCAATGACAACTGCCCTACTCGACCACTCTCCCCTTCTTTTTTTTTTAAAAAAAAAAAAAAAAAAAAAAAAAAAAAGAAAAAGAAAAACCTACTCAACCACTCAGCACATTATCAAGATGCATGTATCTTGTGAGACCAAATGACGGAAGAGGTTTTATGATAGAAGATGAGCACACAGAAACTAGCTATTCTTCAAATTGAAATAAAAAATTAAGGCAAAGAAATTATCTTCCATCCAACTTGAAAGAATATATTTCATGTAGTAGTTTGTATTTGAGTCTAAAGCAATAAGGGAATACATGCTAAAATGTTTCTCTTAGTGTGTAAGCTAGTGTGTATGCTTATTTCCTTGAGATGTCCAAGGGTACTTTTGAGCATGTACTTCCCATGAAATTCCTTCCTCTTTTCTTGCACCCCAAGTGCTTTACATCGTTCTGTTGTATGCTCTCTTATTTAAAAACAAAACCATGAAATTTTTCCCTTCCATGAAAGTAGTGATTGTGTCCTTAGTTAGTGGGCTCATAGTCCTCAATCGTCATTCTAGTCATACAAACATATGAACACTATTAGTGAAGGTTTAAAAGGTGTTCATGGTTTATTAGTAGTAGTATAGTATTCCCTAACTCGTATGGTGAATGATTGGAAGTACAATGTTAGATATGCCACAATGTTCAACAGGAGGAGGATTGGTTTTCTCTTAGTTCTTTACAAGGACATCCGACTAATTCTATCTTTGGTTTTGGGAGGTTTACTGAATGGGGAATTAACGATGGGCATTCATTGACCTATTTCTCTATTGACTTTCTCCCTGTAGGAAGTGTTTATTCTCCTTCAAGTTGCTTTGATTCAACTGCAAGGGAATTAAAAGATGTTTATTCTTTCCTTCTGCGTACTCTGAGAGGGTTGAAAGAAATGCTGAGGGATTGATATTCTTAACTTTTTCTTCTCAACAAGCAAGTGAAAAGTACTACTAGCCCCTTCTAGTTGGCTCCTGCTATTCTTTCCTCTTTAAGTGCTTTCACCCTAAAGAAATGCACTGTGATTTGACGTTTGAATGATTGTTTGACATGCCTTGGTTTATTTATCTGACTTGGCTTTTTCTAGTTTAAACAGGTTCTAGAGTTTCTTCCTTTTTTCTATTCCTTCCTGAAACCCGTGTTATTCCACTAAAGTAAAGTTGGGCTGAATTTTACTGCATCATATTCTTCTATGCAGCTATTGATGGCGCATCAGTTGTATTTTATATGGATTCTAGGGATTCATATGCTCATGATTTCTATAGTTGCTACACAATTGTTGTTCAAGGTAATTTTTCACCCAGAGGTCATTTGAGTGAAGTACACGTTCTTGCTACTTAAATCTTTGGCGTCCTAATTGAGAATGAATGGTATGTCATTCAGGTGCAAAGAATATCATTGCTGCCTGTCAAGAGTGTAAAGTCAAAAGGCTATTATACAACAGTTCTGCTGATGTAGTTTTGAACAGCTGGCAGGGCATACATGGTGGGGATGAGTCCTTACCATATTCCAGTAAAGTAAGTCTCTTATCTGGAGCTTGTTTAATTGAATTTGGAAACTTACTAGGCTCCATTCCTTTTTAAAAAAAAAATTAACCCTCTTCCAGATTTTTCATTAGGCTATCACTTTCTAGTTTTCCTCAGTTTCCTCTTTTCATTCTGATGCTTGCTCAATACAGTTTGTGAACATCGTAACTGATCTTAAGGCTCAAGTCGAGGCTCTCGTTTTAGTTGCAAACGATGCTGATGGTCTTCTTACTTGTGCACTTCGTCCTAGCTATGTTTTCGGACCTGGAGACAATTATCTATCTTCTCTGATGGTCAATGTTGCAAACTCTGGCTGGGCCAAGGTTGGAAGCCTTCTGTGTAGTTGCTCTTCTGTTGGTTAAATATCATCAATTGTGTTTCTTCTTTTTGCTAAGCCTGTGTAAATGTGATGGACTAGACCTAAGCTCTCTGTTGTAGCATCAGTATTCACCAAAATTCTCACTAAACTCATTGCATGCTTCAAATCTCTAAGGAACTTGTCTATCTCCGCTCTTTGTTACCTGTAACTTTCAGTTGCCCTGTGGAAGTAGGTAAAATAGGAATTGGTGTAGAATTTGCAGCATGTTCTGTGTCAGGAACCACTTTGGCGTGTTTGTCGAATAAAAGTGGAAAAAGATCATAGACTTCTCTCGCGTCACAATTCTAGTCATTATGTAGGTGTAATTTTCCGATCTAGCATTTTTTAACTGTGTTTAGTCTTTGTATACATACTTTTTGAATAAGTAATAGACATTCTCATTTCAGTTTATTATAGGGCTTGGTGACAATATGTCTGACTTCACCTATGTGGAGAATGTTGCCCATGCACATATATGTGCTGAAAAAGCTCTATGCTCCAGGGGGAGTCACGTATGTGGCAAGGTACAGATTTGTAGCTATCTTTATTCGATGTTTCCAGCGGTTAATATATTTACTGTGTGATGCCATGCATTATAGGCCTTTTTCATCACGAATCTCAAGCCAATGAAGTTCAAGGACTTTGTATCTGTTGTGTTTGAGAGATTGGGCTATCAAAGGTAAGGTAGCTGGCATATTATTCTCCTACGTCTTATCTTTATTGATGACGCTCCCATCCACATGAGGTTTGTTTAATGATTTTTCTCAAATATGTATAGATTAGGTGAACATATTGAAGGGGAGTCTTGGCGTAACTGGTAAAGTTGTTGCCATGTGACCAAGAGGTCACGGGTTCGAGCCGTGGAAATAACCTCTTGCAGAAATGCAAGGTAAGGTTGCGTACAATAGACCATTGTGGTCCGGCCCTTCCCCGGACCCCGCGCATAGCGGGAGCTTAGTGCACTGGGCTTTTTTTTTTTTTTTTTTTTTTTTTTTAAATGTATAGATTAGGTGAACAGCAGTCCTGAGTATCGACTGTACTGTGTGGTTGCAGCATGTTGCAAAACTCTACCTCCCATCATGGCTGACATCCTAGCTTAAAAAGTTTATCAAGTGCTAACAAATTTTCTTTCTTGTTATCTTTCTGATTTTATGGTTTATGGAGGCTATCAAACTCTAGTTAGGTCGTTATCTTCATCTGCGGTCCATAATTCAGAATTTGAAATGGTGTTATGTGAGTAAATATGGCATGACAAAGAGTCTTCTTGTACAATTTATTTGGCAAGAGAACTCTCTGACGGTTATCTTATTTTATTTTATCTCCTCATTTGTCTTCGATGAAGAGGTGTAATTTAGTCAATATCCTCTCTCTCTCTCTCTCTAGCTATCTATCTATCTGTCTCTTTGTGATACCGGTGGTGTACACTATTACATCGGGTACCTGCACTTCCCACCAAATCCAATAAAGGTCTGCCCACCAAGGTTGGATGTTTAGGGAAATGGAAAGAAATCACATAGCTTTTTTGCGCTAATTTAGTCAATAACGTTCCAAGTAATTCTCTTTTTCGTCCATTTCTTCATGTTACACGTCATTCTTTCCCTTTTTCTTGAACCACCCCTGTTTACATGTGTCGCCGTCTTCATCACTAGTTATTGCATATACTGTTGATACTTAGATAAATGCTACTCTTAAGCTGTCTATTTGGTGACTTTCTTTTCTAGCCAGAGTCTATTGTCTTAACTCTTGGCTTACATTTCTTTTTTTCCCGTTAATTTTGTAGCTTTGCTCCTTTCCTTCCATTATGGATTTTGCAATGTGGCTTCCTGAAAGACAGTTAGTGCTTTCTGATTGCAGGTCCATTATCAAGATTCCTGCTAGGGTTATCCAATATATTACTTTGATCATAAAATGGACAATCTCAAGGATGAGCAATTGGAGTACTGAGAATGTGCCAGTTTTTGATATTATTGAATTAGCATTGTGCCATAGGACATTTAATTGCTCTGCAGCTCAGAAATATATTGGATATTCTCCAGTTGTTTCCCTTGAAGTATGTTTGATCCTCATTTTTTTTTTCTTTAATCATTAACTGTAAACAGTGCCTAAACAACTATTCTCTGTGTCTCAAATTGTTCAGTTGGCACTCAAAATTGTTTTCTTTCATTACAATATTTTCAAAGAAATAATTTTATTTGTAACTATGAGAATTTGTAAATTTGCAGTACTTCTCCAAGTATACTTTCAAAAAGTAAAATAAAATAAGAAATCAATATTTGTATTTGCACTGAAAATTAGATTAGTTGACCTTTTGTCCTCCGAATTATGCATTCTCTTTGCGACAAACTGAGTATTATTTTATTGGCCAATGTTTTATATCATTGGAATGGTAAAGGCAGTAAATACGCAAAGTGTATATGAATCTTTTGAACTTTTAGCTCCTATGTTGCGTGGACTCTCCAAAAATGCTGCCGCACCAGTGTTGGATTCTCCAAAAATACACTATTTTTGGAGTATCCAACATGCACCCACTGGCATCTTTGAAGAGTCTGAGCAAGATAGTTTAGCTCACTTGCTGGCGTTTCTTGTAAGCTTAAAAGTAAAGATGTAATATCTCTTTCTAGAATATAAGGATCCTAGTTCCCTATTGATACGCAAAAAAGTTTCCTGTCACAATAAAGCAGGCTGTCCTTGAAGTTCTGATCAAAGACATGCTATATACATTGTGAATCTCTCTGATAAAATACCGGTACTTTAATCTTTTCACTTGATCCATGTTGGATCTCTTCTTTGCTTTTCTAAGAAGCTATACTTTTCTTTAAGTTACCCTAGTTTGTTGATAAGTACGCTGATTTTATTGTTGTAAGTAGCCTAAATTTGTTGATCTGTGCTAAAAATCTGGTTAAGATTTGGGATGCGTTGGAAATTTGCTATAGAGCTTATACTATTGTTTTTGGACATGACAACTGCTTATTACAGACGTGAAACTCTGATACAGGAAGGAGTTGCTATAACCGCTAAGTCCTCTCGTTTAGCTAGAGAATCATCTTTCTCAAGCTATAGTGACACTGATGAGGAATCGAAAGTGCATAAACTGCTAGGAGGTGGAAAAGGTTGGTATGTTACTTTGTGACATTTCTAGCCTTGCAGAACTGCGGTTTTCTAGTTTATTTGGTTAAGAGAAAATACCAAATCAAACCCTCTAGGCATTTGTCTTCACCTAAAACCTATACTTTTGTCATGAACTGGTAGAGAGAACTGACTTGTCACTTTTTTCTAAGGCCCATTTTCCAGCACTCTTCTCAGGAGAAAAGTGTGGTGTTTGACACGAGACATGCTTGAATTTGGTGTTTTGATCCAATTCTGGTGTTCTTCTGAGACTGAATTAAGTTGCATGTGTAGAATTGGTTTCTGGGTATGGTTTAGGCACATTCAGAAACTTCCTTGGCAACCCAGCTATAAAGCAGCATCAGATTTAGTAGCTGGTTTTGTATACCTTAGATTCTAATATATTGAGTATTATATTGTTCTACATAATAGTTGCAGCTTCTTTTTTTGTGGGATTGGGGGTTGCAGGTAAATTTTATGCCAGTCTGATTCTACTTCTAGCTTTTATTCTTTATCTGCCAAATCGATTACATGAAATCACAATTCTTCATTGTATCATCTTGGTTATTACCTCTAAATAACAAATATATCATGTTACTGCAGTTGCAGAAATTTTATTGTGGAGAGATGAACAGAGAACATTTACTTGTTTCCTTTTGCTGGTTTTCATCCATTACTGGTTCTTCCTGTCTGGGAGGAGTTTTCTTTCATCTCTTGCCCAGCTTCTACTGATGATTGCTGTTGCTCTCTGGGGATACAGCATTCTGCCACCAACAATGTAAGTATGCCAGTGAATATACTTTGTTGAAATGTTTTAAAGAGACAACCGTCCTATAAGTAATGTTTGGACAGACAAGCCAATCATATCTATCTCAAGGAGATGAGTTTACTGTTTTGCGTTCTGGGACAACTGGATAAAGATCATATGCTTAAGACATGTCATGCGAGCCTTAATTTGAAACTTAATGCATGGAAGTTGTAAGAAAGAATATAAGCCATATTTTAGATATATATGCGACTAAAGTCTCTGCTTCCCTGGACCCCCAGCCACATCAAGTAAAACAAAAGGTGAAAAGAACTGATTGATGCTACTTCATCCTGTTGTAAGGGTGAATTAGAACACTATAAATCCATTAGCATTTCTCATATCTGTAGGTCCAACTTCTTTCCTTTCAAGTCTTCCTAACTCTGTTATGTCAGTTCAACGGAATCACTTACACGGAAATAATATGCGAATGCGGACACCTCCTTTACAAAAAAAGAAGAAAATATTGTGAAAGTTCATGGGGAAATCATTTGCCAATATAAGCCCCTCTCTTTCTTCAGAACTTTTACTGTGTGTTGATCTTTGTTTTCCTCTATTTGTAAAATCGCCTAATAATTATGTAAATAATCTATTTCCAATTGGGAGCTTTTGATGATTCACAAGATTATTTCATAATGAACTTATCAGCTTTCCCGTTCCCTGTTTTAGGCTTCAATATTTATTTTATGCATGGCATGCTTGTATTCCTCAATAAGGACATCTTTGCTGCAGATATGGAATTGCAGTTCCCAGAATATCATGGTCTTTCTTTGAGATCTCTGAAGTGGATATGAGAAATTGCTTTTACAACTTAGCATATATGTGGAACAGAATGAGTCATTTAGCAAGGTTACTTGCCCGAGGAGAAGATTGGTCTATATTTCTGAAGGTGTGTACCGAATGAGTTAATGTTCTTCCTTCCTTTCTTTTTTACTAATTTTAACTTGAGTTAGAGATGATCAAGGTGGCTTTGGTCTGAAGTTTTTCCAAAAAATTGAGTTTGCTTGCTTAGCTTCTGAGCTTCTTTTTTTTTTTTTTTTTTTTTTTTTTTAAGGATGATCTCCACACTATGCTTTTCATGTCTTTCAACAACTCCAAAGACTAGTTTTTGAGTTGTCCAATCTTCAAAGAAGGTCAAACAAACACTTCCATCAAAAAATTAAATAATGTCAAAACAAATGGGTGTCTTTGATCATTCCTAGCAGTTATATTGCACTTCGTATAAATAATTAGAACCGGGGAAGTGTAAAGCAAATGAATTTGAGCTTTTGGATGTGTGCCAAAGAAATGAATAGTAGGCAATAGCTTTAGCAAATGAAGTATCAAGGAGGGTAAGACAGTTGACCTTAGAAAGTAGATGCACTGGCAGATAATGTGGTGATAAAAGAAACTGATTGTGAGATACATGTGGATTATGGACCTCATCTATTTGATGATTAATCAGAATTGACAGTTAAAATGGCTGTGAAGTGGGTCAGATTGCATATAGCATTTGTAGTCGGTCCTTGAATCTACCGTTTAGGTTGTGCTACACCTATAAAAATTTTCGTATTTTCTGCAGGCTGCAGTACCGCTGTATCTTTTGAAGTTGATTATTTCGGATTGCTTGACTTTCGCAATTGGTATAGGTATGTGTTACGCTACATTTTCACACTTAATGGTGCATTAAAGTCCACATCCAGTAGTTAGTTTGACATGATTCAAAACCAATGCAGCACTAGCTCTGGCATTCACTTCATTGCTCATTTATGAGCAGTATGAGGATGAAATCGATAGTACAGCAAATGTAATATTCAGCATATCAAAAGGTGCCTTTACGTTGCTGATGAGGAGTTTACCCTTGCCTTCGGCATTGCTCCATTCTGATTCAGAAATCCGATCTTCTAGATTGAAGATTAAGCAATGAGGTGTGCTATGCTGTACTCACTCCTAACAACAGACAGAGAAAAATGGTGTACATCTGCCTGGCTCGGTTTCCTTATTTAGATTGTGTGACCCCTTGTACAAGTAGTTTGTTAACCCAATATGTAAAGGGTCGGTTGATCTGTATCCTATGGAGAAGAGTCCCCCACCACCTCATTCCTCCCATACCCTAGCACTAGGGCTACAAAAGAAATTTGTGAAGTTAGAAAAGAAAAAAGAAAAGAAATATGATTCCCCTCCTCTGTGAGGATAGGATTTGCTCTTTCTGGCTGAGGTAGATCCTAAATGATGACAACATAGTGGATGAATGTCTGCCTGGATACGTATTGTAGCTATGCTTGCGAATTTCTTACTGTCGTGTGTTTATTACAACGTCCTGATAATGATATTCCTGAAAAAACAATGATATCTTTTTAGAGAAGCCATCTTGTGGAAGGGTGTAACTTGTACAACAACGCGCACACACCCAGTGAAATCCCACAAAGTGGGGTCTGGAGGGGGTAGAGTGTTCCAGACTTTACCTGTACCTTGGGAGGTTGAGAGGTGTAAGTCGTACATCTTTCAAATGAACCAGTGGTTTTAGGGATGGTGACATTGAAGTTGAAATTGCCTTTATCCACTTCCAGTGGGGCAAATTATTTTGTTTATAACAATTACTGTTATTGTTTTCTCCTATCTTTTAAATTTTACTAGTTTTTAGAAACGTGCGTTGTATGTATATACCATATAAATTAGTATTATTTTCTTAAAATGATTAAAAAACATTATTTAATGTGTTCCATGTTAACAAGAAATTCGAAGAAAATGAAATACGAACTCAAAATGATGGATGATGTGTCTATTCCACCGACTTAACTGAAAGCAAGGTTGTTGGATCAAAGTAATCCTATAAAGTTAAACGACTATAATATCCTTCAAAAAAATAATTATTCTTCATAAACCAATACGCTAATCAGACAACCGGGAGAATTTGAGAAGGCAACATTGAATAATTTTGTATTGACTACATCGAATTTGAGCACTTAGCATCAAATAAGGTCATTTAAACAAGAATTAATGACGTTTAAGTTAAACGGAATCTATTTTGTGAATCACCATTCAAATCGCTAACACACATAGGTGAATATTTGAACCACTTAAGTCTCTCTCAAGGAAGGGGTGCATATAACTCAATGAGTTTTTTGATTGATATCATACTACTTTTAATCTTGTATGTTCTAGCCTTTAAAAGAAAGTGGTAGAATCGTAAATGAACAAATTAAAATGTTTAGAAGTTTTTAAGTTTAGGGGTCTTAGAATCTATATATCTATTTATCTAAAAATGATTATATATCTATACTACCTTATATGTGGGAAGTCCCAAAATCATATGTTGATAGACCAATATTTTTTTTTAATTATTTTTTTTATTTTTTTTAAGCAAAGGAACTAGCACAAGACTAGTTGTAATTTATTAATCAAACAAAAGTATGTACCGAAAGAAAATCTAAGAGTTTCAGGAAAAACAACAAAAAATAACAAGGGCTAGAAGTGCCTGAAAAAATAGCTGAAAATTATGCAAAAACTGAAGATGGCTTGAACTGCAACAAATTTTCAATTCTTAGTTTGATTCTATCACAAGACACCTCAAAAGCTCTCACCAGATGATAAGATATCAAATATCAACAGAAGGATCCTTCCAACTTAGAACTTTGCACTGTCAGACCTCTATCAGTATGAATGTTTCTGAGCTTCCTAATGTGCATCTAAAATCCTAACTGAGCTCCACTACTATTGAAATTCTTCCAATAGGATAAAATAAAATTTAATACCACACATTGATAGAACTTCCTTAGTAGTAGTATCAATACCTGATGAACCGTATCCTAGTAGACTTTCATGTTTGCATTTGATCTTCTACTTAAACTTGTGCGTTGGCTATTAAACTCTGTTTGTGCTGCCTGCTGTTCTCAATACACCAATTAAGCTTTAGTCTGGTTCCCTTGCTATTATGGTGTTGAATCTCAGACTTGGCATATGCATTTTATTTATATTGACAAGTCTTCTGGCTGCTATTGGTAGATCATTAAAAGAGTTAAACTGAATTGTACCTACAAAATAAAAAACAAAGTTAGTCAAAAAATCAGCCAACTGGTTTCCTTCTCTCAGCACATGGGCTATTTGTACCACTCATTTATTCCTCCAAGAAACTCTCGGGAACCGAACCAACGACTCGACTAAGTCATAAATCATATTCCGGAACTAATGAAATCGACGAAACTTTGAAAAAGATTCATTTACCCCCCGGTATTGACTTTGGTCAAACTTCTTCATTCTTAATTTAAAGATTTCCAAAATATCATTTTCCGTACTAAAAACTCATCCGAAAGCCTTGGGGATCGCGCCCCCCTCCCCGCAAGTCATAAACATCAATGCGGAGCTAATGGAACCACCAAATTTTCAATCCGGGTCTTATTTCTTTCCATGACCATCTTTTCACCATAAATAGACATTAAATACTAAAACTGATTTAATTGTCAAACACCAACCAAACAAACTCTAAAATTAGCTCCGTCAATTTCTATAGGTCATAAATAATATTTCAAATCTAATGGAATCTTCAGATCACCAATTAGAACATGTTTTTCCAAAATAAACAGTTAATTCGAATAATTGAATACCGGAATTTCCAAAATGAAACTTTCTCCCAAAGTGAACCAAATGACATCCGTGTCACTTCAAATTTTGCAAGGTGTCAAAATAATTATTACGGAGCTTATGGACTAGGCAACATGCAAAATAAAGCATTAGTTCTCAAAACAACCGACTAGGTCATTACATCTACCCACTCCCAGCTTGTACTTGAAGGGGAAATTATTTTGATATTGCTTGTCTTGTGCCGAGGGTCTACCGGAAATAGCCTGTTACACCTCAAAAATTTCCCCTTAGCGTACAAGTGAATGGACCCACGAAGGGCACGATGAATACGAGGCTTGGATAAGCAAGAAATAGTAATTGATAGTCCTAATAAAGATTTCCAAAGACATTCGGATTGAAGAAAGAAAGTTGTTAAGGAAAGCGAGTTATAAGTTAGTGTGTCGGGCAAAATTATGGGTATTGAGTTAATGATGCCTTAAGGATGTTTTGGAGAAGAGTTATAACGTCCCCTAGATTAATAATGAAGTGATGAACAAGTGCTAAGAAGGTTCCACAAGGATTGGAGATCAAACGAAACGACGGGAACCATTCCGGTGGAACTGTGAGTTCCACGACCATGTTCCACGGATAGCATCATGATCCACGGACCGTGGATGTGTCCGTGGAACAGCCAGCAGAGAAGGTGGCTGGCTGGTCGTGAACCACGACCAGTTCCACGGCCAACACTGGGTTCCACGGACCGTGGAACAGTCCGTGGAAGTCCCGCCGACTGAAATTGTTCCAAGTCTTTAAATGAGATCCCACTTCATTTATTTCATTTCCACTCACGTCTTCAACTCCTCAAGACCTCTAGAACCTTCCATATTTCTCATCCATAAGAAAACAAAGGGAATCAAGGATCAATAACAAGAAATCAAGTGAATCAAGTGAAGGAAACCTTATTGAAGTCATCCAAATCAAGGAAATCCAAGAAAGGTGAAAATAAGGTTTTAGTGAAAAAGGTGTATTATCATTCAAGGCTTGTTTTTCATCATCTAAGGTGAGTTTCATGACCTTTCTATGTTATTTGAAGTATTATTAAGTTGAAACACATGGATTATAAAAGAGTATAGAAAATGGGTTATAAATGGGTGAATAATGTCATTGTGGAATAGTAGTTGGAGTGAATCAAGAAAGTGAATACGTTGAGATTATAAATATGTTATAAATGATATGTAGAACATGAAATAAGTATTGTATGTGAAAGTACGCGATAATAGATTTTGGTCATGATTTTGGAGAATTGGAGTAGAATTGTGAAATGTGAATAAAGTAAATGAATGACGATTGTTGCTAGCGATATTGTGATTGTTATGAATGTTGGGAGTTGATATGGAATATGGCGGAAAGTAGTATAAACAAAGGAAACGCTGCCCAATTTTCTTTAGCCTTAAGAAGCACGTTCTTGTAATTGCCTAGCTAATGACGATACGAACTCTCTTGAAGGTAAAGACGCGAGCGTTAAAGGAGAACGAGCAAGCGATAGAATAGTTAAGCGACAAAGGTATGTGAGGCTAATTCTTTCTTTCTAAGGCATGAGTCCTATGGCATGAATTTCCTCCTTTCCTATGAATGTCCCATCTTCTAGAAAGCTATGAGTCCTTGTTCATGAAAGACCATACGAGATAAGAGATATGCTACGAGTAAGATAATGATAATGACAAGCTAAAGTCTAGAGATGCTATAGCCTATAATATGATGCTCCTAAAAAGCTATGACGTATGTATAATCTATTGATGTTGATCATTGTATACACTCACCTTATGCTTGTTCCTTCAAGGTGAGGCAGAATGCTTACGAATGCTCCATAATGAAGTCGGGGGTCCACGACCTTATGTCACCCCGATAAAGTATGATTATCTATGAGTCTCTGTGCATGCATTATGATGAGTTATAACAAGCATATCATGATGAGCATATTGTAATGAGCATGTTATAATGAGCATATAATGATATCACACCGTGCCTATATGGGCGTAGTAGGCGGCTTATGGATGCGGGATTATACACCATGGCCAAATGGCATGGGCAGCACCACTAGTGGGCGGCATGAGATGATACCCCGGACGCGGGAGGCCTGGACGCAGGCTAATGCTATTGCTAATATTATTGATTATCACACCGCACCTATATGGTCGGGCAGCTTATACATTTATGCATATATGATATGATGATGAGTATGAAAGTAAGCCATGCATGTATGATTTCCTTTATGATTCGATCGATCACTGCAAATTGCTCTTCATTTAATGCCTCCTTATTTCATTGATGCCTTATTATTGTTTATGCCTTACATACTCAGTACAATATTCGTACTGATGTCCTTTTCTTCGGACGCTGTGTTTATACCCATAGGTAGACAGGGAGGTGATCCAGACTTATAGGCGCTAGCGGCTGATTTGAGAACACTCTATTTTTCGGAGGTGCCATTGATTATTCTTTTGGTACATACATGTATATATTCATGATTGGGCACGACGGGGTCTTGTCCCGTCCATATGTCTAGTACTCTAGTAGAGGCTCGTAGATACGCAGTGTGGGTAATATGGTCCCATAGCCTTCATGTATATGCATGTATATATATACTATTTTCATAGCCGAAGGACTTATGTTTATAAAATTAAATATGTTTCAAATGATGATAATTTTCTATGATTTATAGCATATATCATGAATGAGAGTAGATGAGTAATAGCATGAGTGGTGTTGGTGGTTAGCCCGGATACCGTCATGGCCCGTAGTTCGGGTCATGACAGAAGTGGTATCAGAGCAGTTCTGTCCTAGGAAGTGTCTACGAGCCGTGTCTAGTAGAGTCTTGTTTATGGTGTGTTGCGCGCCATGCTAATAAACAAGAGGCTACAGGGCATTTAGGAAAAATGACCGTCTTTCTTCTCATGAGATCGTGCGATAGAGCCGAGTATAAGATTTAATCCTCCCTAATAAGTATGTTGTGATTTCAGAAATGCCGCCAAAAGGAAAAGCTAAAGCCGCCCAGAAGGGCAAGCCTATGACGAGGAGGCGGGCAGAAAGAGAGCCGCCTATGAATATAGATGAGGGTGAGTCACACCATGAGGCTCCATCTAATGCCTCCATTACTCCACCTATCACAGAAGAACAAGAAGGGGCTTCAGTTCCAGCTCCTATGCCTCCAGTTCCTCCACCGGCTACTTCGGGTCAACAAGTGACCGAGGCTATTAATTTATTGACACAGTTGGTTGCCGCTCAGGCACAACGGTAAAATGCGAGCCCAAGTGATCGTTCAGCTAGTACTAGAGCCCGTGACTTCATGAGTTTAAATCCTCCGAAATTCTTTGGGTCAAAGCCGGATGAAGATCCGCAAGGCTTTATTGATGAAATGTTAAGAACATTGCGGATTATTCATGCTTCTGAGACTGAATCAGTGGAGTTGGCATCATATAGACTCCGAGATGTGACGGTTCTATGGTACAATAATTGGATAGCGTCAAGAAAAGAGGATGCGCCTCCGCCTGTTTGGCAAGAATTTGTAGACGCTTTCATCCGCCATTACTTGCCACCCGAGGTCCGTCGAGCTAGGGCGGATAAATTTCTAAATTTGAAGCAAGGGAATATGAGCGCCCGGGAGTATGGCCTTCAATTTAATTCCTTGGCTAGATATGCTCCGACAATGGTGGCTGATATGAGAGATCGGGTGCAAAGATTTGTGAGTGGCTTAGGGCCCCATTTGTTTAAAGATTGCTTAACAGCTTGATTGCAAGATGGAATGGACATCTCCCGAATTTAAGCCCATGCCCAAAATCTAGAGAGGCAACAACCTCCGCAAAGGGGTGATCGCGATGTTGATAGAGGGCAAAGCAAACGAGCCAGATCTATGGGCACAGGCGGTGATTACAGAGGGGGATCAAGGCAGACACATTCAAGGCACTCAGGTCAGTCAATGACGAGTGCACCTCCCCGATTCACGGGCGGGAGACGACCGCTCTTTCCGTTCGGGACGGGCCGAGTTCGAGGGCCCAAGTTCACGGTTCGGGGGGAGATTATAGTCGAGAGGAGACCTCCGTACCGCGATGCGGCCGGTGCGGTAGGTTACATTCGGACAAGTGCCGCCGGGGTTCGGATGCTTGTTATGTGTGTGGGCGGGTAGGGCATATGATGAGAGATTGCCGTCGATGCGCGGCGAGTTGGGGTTCGGCCTACGGGAATCGCGGCCGGTTCTTCATCAGTGCGTCCTACAGGGCAGACTCCCCAGATTCCAGCAGGCCGAGGTAGAGGCCGAGGGGGAGCATCTACTTCGGGTGCCACACAGCCCCGCTTATATGCTTTAGCCGGACGGCAGGATCTCGAGTCGTCCCCAGATGTGGTTACAGGTACATTGTCTGTGTTCTCTTATGATGTGTATGCATTGATAGATCCGGGATCTACATTATCTTATATTACTCCCTATGTTGCAAATCGTATTGGGGTGAAACCCGAGCCAATCAAGCCTTTCGAGGTGTCTACTCCGGTTGGTGATCCCGTGATAGCTAAACAAGTGTATAAAAAATGTATAATTGTGGTATGTGATCGTCAAACCAAAGCTGATTTAGTTGAGCTGGAAATGCTCGATTTTGATGTGATTATGGGTATGGATTGGTTGGCCTCATGCTATGCTAATGTTGATTGCCGATTGAAAGTAGTTCGATTTCAATTTTCGGAAGAGCCTATACTTGAATGGAAAGGTAATATGGCAACTCCAAGGGGTAGGTTTATTTCCTACCTTAAGGCGATAAAGATGATAGCTAAGGGCTATATTTATCACCTAGTCCGAGTTCATGACACGGAAGCAAAGTCACCAACATTCCAATCTGTTCCGGTAGTGAATGAATTCCCGGATGTATTCCCAGATGAACTTCCAGGCCTTCCTCCAGAAAGAGAAATTGAGTTCTCCATTGATGTGTTGCCGGACACTAAACCTATTTCTATCCCTCCTTATCGAATGGCACCGGCAGAATTGAAAGAACTAAAGGCACAGTTGAAAGATTTGCTCGAGAAGGGGTTTATTAGGCCCAGTTCATCCCCGTGGGGAGCGCCAGTCTTATTTGTGAGAAAGAAAGATGGCTCCCTACGAATGTGTATTGATTATAGACAGTTGAATAAAGTGACGATAAAGAACAAGTATCCTCTTCCAAGAATTGATGATTTATTTGATCAGCTACAGGGTGCCAAATGGTTTTCCAAAATAGATTTGAGGTCGGGTTATCATCAAGTGAGAGTTAGAGAAGAAGATATTCCCAAGACGGCTTTCAGAACGAGATATGGCCATTATGAATTTCGAGTAATGTTGTTTGGGCTAACTAATGCTCCGGCGGTGTTCATGAATTTAATGAATAATGTATTCAGGCCTCTCTTGGATCTGTTCGTGATAGTATTCATTGATGATATTTTAGTGTACTCTCGCTTTTAATCGAACACGCGATCATTTATGTATTGTTCTTGGAATTCTCCGTACCCGGGAATTATATGCAAAATTTTCAAAGTGCGAGTTTTGGCTAAATTCGGTGACATTCTTGGGTCATGTGATTTCAGATGATGGCATTCGAGTCGACACTCAGAAAATTGAAGCTGTGAAGACTTGGCCAAGGCCTACGACGCCTACAGAAGTTCGTAGTTTTTACGGGATTGGCGGGTTATTATAGAAGATTTGTAGAGGGCTTTTCATCTATTTCAGCCCCCATTGACGAAACTAACCCGAAGTCGGCAAAATTTCAATGGAATGATGCTTGTGAGCGTAGCTTCCAAGAGTTGAAGGACGATTAACCTCGGCTCCGGTCTTAACGCTTCCGGAAAGGGCCGGATAGCTATGTTGTGTATTGTGATGCTTCCGGTGTTGGGCTAGGATGTGTACTAATGCGGTAAAAGCATGAAAAGTCATCGCTTATGTCTCGAGGCGGCTACGAAACATGAAAAGAACTACCCAACTCATGATCTCGAATTGGCTGCAGTCATTCATGCATTAAAAATGTGGAGACATTACTTGTATGGAGTGCATGTTGACATCTATATAGATCACAAGAGCCTTCAATACATTTTCAAACAAAAGGAGTTGAATTTGCGACAGAGGCGGTGGTTAGAATTATTGAAGGATTATGATGTGAATATCTTATATCACCCCGGAAGGCAAATGTAGTAGCCGGCATGCGCTTAGTCGCCGATCTATGGGTAGTTTATATGAGGTCCCCTCGAAAAAGAAAGAAATGATTCATGAACTCCATCAACTAGCAAACCTTGGAGTGCGTTTAATTGATTCAGGCGATGCGGGAACTAGTATTCATAATCCTACGGTTTCTTCCTTGAATGCGGAAGTAAAGAGCGGCAATACGAAGATCCCAATTGAGCCATTATAGGGATGTATGTCCCAAAGAAAAGTCCCCATTTGAAATTTCCATAGAAGGAGTTCTTAAGTACCGAGGCAGGCTATGTGTTCCTAACGTTGCAGAATTACGACGTCAAATCCTAGAAGAAGCTCATCACTCTCGGTATTCTATTCATCCAAGAGCAACAAAAATGTATCATGATCTTAAAATGATGTATTGGTGGGATGGCATGAAAAGAGACATAGCAGAATTTGTAGCCCAATGTCCAAATTGCCAACAAGTGAAGGTAGAACATCAAAAGCCAGGAGGATTATTGCAAACAATCGAAATTCCTACGTGGAAATGGGAGGTAATCAATATGGACTTCGTTGTAAGGCTACCTCGTTCCCGAGGCAAGTATGATTCTATATGGGTAATTGTGGACATGTTGACGAAAGCAGCTCATTTCCTTCCAGTCAGAACCACGTACTCAGCAGAAGACTATGCGAGGTTGTATATCAAGGAAATTGTGAGACTTCATGGCGTTCCAATATCTATCATCACAGATAGAGGAGCGCAATTTACAACCAAGTTCTGGAAATCTTTCCAAGAGGGTCTAGGTACTCAAGTAAGGCTTAGTACAGCATTTCATCCACAAACGGACAGACAAGCCGAGCGTACCATTCAGACTTTGGAAGATATGCTAAGGGCATGTATTCTAGATTTTGGTGGTAGTTGGGATGGCCACTTACCCCTAATCGAATTTGCCTATAATAATAGCTATCATTCCAGTATCCAAATAGCTCCGTATGAAGCATTATATGGAAGGAAGTGCAGATCTCTGATTGGATGGTTTGAAATAGGAGAAGTACAGCTAATAGGCCCCGAATTGATTCAACAAGCGGTAGAAAAAGTCACGATGATTCGGGATCGGTTGTTGACAGCCCAAAGTCACCAAAAGTCTTATGCGGACAACCGCCGGTGAGATTTAGAATTTCAAGTTAATGATTGGGTGTTCTTAAAAGTGTCACCAATGAAAGGGGTGATGAGATTTGGTAAGAAAGGGAAGTTAAGTCCTCGATATATTGGACCCTATAAAATCATCCGCAAAGTGGGTCAAGTAGCTTATGAATTGGATTTGCCTTCAGAGCTTGAATTAGTTCATCCAGTATTCCACGTATCAATGCTCCGTAAATGTATAGGAGATCCCACGAAGATTGTGCCGATTGATGATGTTCATATTACGGTAAAAGCTAACCTATGAAGAAGTGCCTATTGCCATATTAGAAAAAAGTACGGAAACTTGGAATAAGGAAGTGGCTTCAGTTAAGGTATTATGGCGAAATAACAATTGAGAAGAAATGACTTGGGAAACGGAAGAGAAGATGAAATCCACATATCCCCATTTATTTCAGCCCCCAGAAGAGATCTATGATGAGACATCGAGATTATGAGGTATGTATGCTTTACTTTTATGTATATGAGTCGTGTATGGCCAATCTATATTGCTTTTGTGTTGTGGCCCTGTGAGGCAATGATATTATGGGTTGTTGTGACAGGATGGTAACGCCATATTACAGGGGAAACTCTGGCAAAAATTTTCTAGAATTCCTAGCGATTTAATATTCGAGGACGAATGTTCCAAAAGGGGGGAAGAATGTTACACCTCGGAAATTTCCCCTTAGCGTACAAGTGAATGGACCCATGAAGGGAACGATGAATACGAGGCTTGGATAAGCAAGAAATAGTAATTGATAGTCCTAATAAAGATTTCCAAAGACATTCGGATTGAAGAAAGAAAGTTGTTAAGGAAAGCGAGTTATAAGTTAGTGTGTCGGGCAAAATTATGGGTACTGAGTTAATGATGCCTTAAGGATGTTTGGAGAAGAGTTATAACGTCCCCTAGATTAATAATGAAGTGATGAACAAGTGCTAAGAAGGTTCCACAAGGATAGGAGATCGAAAACGGAACCATTCCGGAACCGTGAGTTCCACGCCGTGTTCCAACATCATGATCCACGGACCGTGGATGTGTCCGTGGAACAGCCAGAAGAGAAGATGGCTGGCTGGTCGTGAACCATAACCAGTTACACGGCCAACACTGGGTTCCACGGACCGTGGAATAGTCCATGGAAGTCCCGCCGACTGAGATTGTTCCAAGTCTTTAAATGCAATCCCACTTCATTTATTTCATTTCCACTCACGTCTTCAACTCCTCAAGACCTTTAGAACCTTCCATGTGAAAACAAAGGGAATCAAGGATCAACAACAAGAAATCAAGTGAATCAAGTGAAGGAAACCTTATTGAAGTTATCCAAATCAAGGAAATCCAAGAAAGGTGAAAATAGGGTTTTGGTGAAAAAGGTGTATTATCATTCAAGGCTTGTTCTTCATCATCTAAGGTGAGTTTCATGACCTTTCTAAGTTATTTGAAGTATTATTAAGTTGAAACACATGGATTATAAAAGAGTATAGAAAATAGGTTATAAATGGGTGAATAATGTCATTGTGGAATAGTAGTTAGAGTGAATCATGAAAATGAATACGTTGAGATTATAAATACGTTATAAATGATATGTAGAACATGAAATAAGTATTGTATGTGAAAGTACGCGATGACGGACTTTGGTCATGAATATGGAGAATTGGAGTGAAATTGTGAAATGTGAATAAAGTAAATGAATGACGATTGTTGCTAGCGATATTGTGATTGTCGTTACGAATGTTGGGAGTTGATATGGAATATGGCGGGAAGTAGTATAAACAAAGGAAACGCTGCCCAATTTTCCTTAGCCTTAAGAAGCACGTTCTTGTAATTGCCTAGCTAATGACGATATGAACTCTCTTGAAGGTAAAGACGCGCGCATTAAAGGAGAACGAGCAAGCGATGAATAGTTAAGTGACAAAGGTATGTGAGGCTAATTCTTTCTTCCCCCTTTCCTGGGGAATGTTCCCCCCTTCTAGAAAAAACCCGGGCCTTTTGTCATGAAAGACCATAAGGGAGAGAGGGTATGCTACAGAAGATAATGATAAGGCAAGTTAAAATCTGGGGAGTTTTTGGGCCCATGATAATCTTAAAAAGGTTTAAAGACGCTATGTATAATTTTATTGATGTTGATTGTATACATAAACCCTTTTGCTTGTTCCTTCAAGGGAGGGGGTAAGTTTTTAAAAAGCCCCCATAAGGTCTGGGGCCACGACCCCCATGTCACCCCGATAAAGATTTTTCCCACTTAGGTCTCCGGGGAAAGACATGATTTTTTTCTTTTGCAATATAACTAAAGAAAAACATTTGTTAAAGGGAAAAATTGGGGGGCTCACAGGTTTTTTATATGGCCGGCCCCCGCCAAGGCGTTTAAATTTTACACCAAAAAAAATGGAATGGCACCACCAGGGGTGGCAGAGAGATTCCTGGAATTTTTTCGGGCGTGCCTGAATTTTTTATTGATTACCACCGCACCCTTTTTGGCCCGCAAAATTTTTACATTTATAATATAAATATGATATTTATTTGGAAAGAAGTTGCATGTATTATTTCCCTTTCCAAACCAAAAACATGATTGCCCTTAGCAGCCCCCTTATTTATTTATGTTTTTTTATTGTTTATGCCTTACATACTTATAAAAATTTTGTTTTAAAGTCCTTTTTTTGGGGGCTGTTCATCCCTTTTGTAGCAAGGGGGGTGAATCCCCCCAGGGAGCTACTCCGATTTAACCCAAATTTTCCCATTCCCTTTAAAATTTTTTTGGACTATTTTTTTCATTATTGGGGCGACTTGGGCCCGTCCCCTCCATATGTCTGGGGACTTAGGAGGCTCGTAAAACGCAAACAAGGGGATTTTGGGCCCATGTTTTATATGCATGTATATTTATTTTTTTTACCCCAAAAGGGGGTTGGGGGATAAAACAAATATGTTTCAAATGTTAAAAATTTTCCCAGATTATTAAAATATATGAAAAAGAGAAAAATAAAGGGGAAGAACGGTGTTCTGGTTAGCCCCATACCCGCCCGGCCCCGTAGTTTGGGTCGTGATGGGGTTTGGGATCGGCCCAAAAAGAAGGGGGTTACGAACCGGCAGAGAGGGGCTTTTTTATGGCCCGGCCCCGGCCACGCTAATTCAAAGGCTACAGGGAAATTTTGGAAAAAAAGGGCCTCTTTCTTTTGGGGGAGGGCGGCGTGAGCCGAGAAAATTTAATTCCCCCCCTTTAAAAGATGTTATACTTTAAATGCCGCCGGGAAAGGGGGAAAACCCCTCCGAAAGGGGAAGTTTCGACGAGGAGGCGGGCGGGAAAAGAGCCCCAGGGAAAAAGACGAGGGGGAGTCCAAACCCCGAGGCCCACCACCCTCCATTTCTCCCCATTACAAAAAGGAAGGGGTTTGGGTTGGGGGATGCCCCCGGCCTTCCCTCGGCCACTTTGGGCCCAAAAAGACCCAGG
>NW_026727423.1:0-134519 GCF_029784015.1 Lycium ferocissimum
CATTGTTTTGGTTTATGATCTCGCGTATTACTATCGCCTTACGTACTCGGTACCTTATTCGTGCGACCCCTTTCTTCGGGGGGCTGCGTTCGTACCGCGCTACGCCGGAGCACCCCGAGGGGGGGGCGAAGACATTAGCGAGAAGGTGTTCTAGCGGGATTGGCGAGCTCCGTTCTCTCCCGGAGTGATCGAGTCGGTGCATGTATGGGTTATGGTATGCGGCTATGTTAGAGACTTTGCGGAGACGGGGTCATGTGTATAAGATGTACCGTGGTGAGCGGCTGCATAAGCCGTTGTATTATTATATATGATATTACAGATTTTGTACGGTCGCAAGCTGTATTGATTTGAAAGCTGTATTGTATGTTGTTTTAGAAAAAAAAAATTCGTTGCGCATTTATGGTCGGTCAGGGGCCCATTATGTCTACGAGTACCACAACAGTCAGAGGGTTCGCTCGGCCCTAAATAAGGGTCGAGTGCCCATCACACCCTATCGGAAATTGGGGTGTGACAACGGGTACCCGTCATGGCCCTAGTCGGGTCGTGACATCTATAAATACAACCAGAGCATTAGTCAACCCGAAAGACATGACAAAGAACTCGTGATGACCATATCTAGTCCTAAATGCTGTCTTTGGAATGTCTTTTCCTTTAATCCTGACCTGGTGATAAACCGACCTCAAGTCTATCTTCGAGAAATATCTAGCACCCTGCAGTTGATCAAATAAATCATCTATCCTCGGAAGTGGATACTTATTCTTAATTTGTTCAACTGTCTGTAGGCGATACACATCCATAGTGAACCATCCTTCTTTCTTACGAACAATATTGGGGCTCCCCACGGTGACATACTAGATTGATAATGCCGCCTCCCGATAGGTCCTTCAGCATGTTCCTTGACTCCTTCAACTCGGCGGAGGGCCATCTATAAGGAGGGATGGATATCGGTGATCTTAGGAATGACATCTATAGCGAAGTCAATTTCTCGCTATGGTAGGAGGCCTGGAACCTCGTCTAAGAACAAATCTGGGAACTCATTAACTACAGGAATGGATTGAAGAGTTTGTGGTTCTGCTTCTGTATTCTGAACTCGAACTATATGATAGATACAACCTTGAGAGAGGAAATGAATCTACCTCTCGGTGAAGCCGTATTGCCCTTCCATTCCAAAACTGGTTCCCCCAGGAAGTGGAACGTGACAGTCTTCGTCACACCTTTAGCGCCATAAACGAAGCTAATCGATCACGTCCCCGCTGATGATGTCAAAGTTGACCATCGCATGACTCTATAAGATGCCTTTATGGTCGATGATCACGAGCAACTACGAGAACAACCACGATAAATCTTCCTAGCAGTAACAGGTTCACCAACAAGTGTAGACATAGAAAATGGTTCATTCAACAATTCTGGTGCTATACTGCATATTTCCGCAATAAGTGGAGTGACATAGGATAAATTGGACCCCAGATCTATCAACGCGTAAACGTTATATGAACAGACTATCAACATACCTGTCACAACGTCTTGTGAGGACTCCAAGTCACGACGACACCGCAAAGCATAGATGCGGTTCGAGCCACTTTGCCACAAAGCTCCTCTCTACCTCTGCCCTCTTCCCACAAAGGCGAGGCCCGTACCCCCGAGAAAAAGACGCACGGAGGGCGTGGCCACCTGCCTATAGAACATCCCGTGCCCCATATCAGTAGGTCTCCTTTATGAGAAGTCCCTCTTGAAATGATCTGGGCTGCCACAAGTACAACAAGCCCTTGACCCATACTGACATCGCCCGGCGGGTGCGCTCGCACGGTGCCACGCTATTATGGCGATGATGCCTTTTATGCCGGACCCTGCCTGGCATTTGTGACACGGGCATACGAGAACTCTTATCGGGTCCGGAGAATATAATACCCGGTCACGTATCCAGGGCGAGGGCGGTGGTGGCCTAAATGTCCTACCACAATCTTGGGGTCGAAACTCCACGTTGTCACCTCGCACGGACAGCAGGTCCTAGCCAGCCTCTTATGCTCTCTCTCTATCCTCTCGGTCGCGCACGGCGACGTCTAAGATCCTCGCAGTTCTGTGTGAATGCCAGGATATGAGAAAGGTCCATATTATCATTCCTTTTGCCGCAGTGGTACAAGCCTCAACATAATCGGGGTGCGAACCCACTATGAACCTGTGAATCCTGGCCCTCGATGAATCAAAGAAGGATGGAGCATACCAAGGATTCAAATCGGAGGCAATAATCTCAAACGCCGGAACTACCTTCTTTGGACAGTTAACAACTGATCTAACCTTGCCTCTCGTATTTCTAACGGTAAATAACGATCAAGAAAGGCCTCTGAAAACTCAGACCAACGTGCTGGAGGTGCCTCAGGACCTCTGGCATACTCCTACCTCTCATACCATACAATCGCTATATCACGAAGCCTGAAAGCCGCTAACTCTGCTGCCCCGGCCTCGGTAGCATACATGACCCAGAAAATCTGGCTGAAGCTTATCAACGAAGTTCTTCGGATCCTCATCCTTCTTAACCCTTGAGTGCTCTGGATGGTCAAGTGCTAAAAACTCACGAACCCTCAAACTGTGGGACCCATCAGTGGTCACTACTCCAGCAGGTGCTCTCGGTTGTCTCTGTGTTGTCACAATCTGGGTCAATAAGTCCACCGCTCTCTTGAGATCTGCATACGTACGGGGAAAGTGCGGGTTCTTTCCTCCCCGCAGGCTCGCTCGGCGGTGGAGTCGTCGATGATCGCTGGGGTAGAGTCTCACCCTAGCCATCAGACTGGGCCTCGGCCGCCCATTGTGCCCTACTATTCCCCTCGCCCGCTGCCAAATTGCCTCTCCGCTAGCTACAGCCTTCACAGTCACCAAGCATGGGCGGCATTTGTGTACAAATATGGAAGGATAAGTTTTACTCAAATCTCCTATGACTTGGCTCTACAGCACGATTTAGATCTGAAAGAAAGGTAACTAAATTCCTAAATACCTTGTAGCTTCCTGTTTATATGATGTGCACAACACATCTATAAACAAGACTCTACTAGACACGGCTTTTAGACTCCCTAGAACAGACCTGCTCTGATACAAGGTTTGTCACGCCCAAATTTCGGAGCGGCGTGACTAGCACCCGAAGCCACACCAGGCCCGAGCGAACCACTCTAAATATGAAACTTTGGGGGAGTAATTCCCAACTTAAACTGATAAGGCCTACCTGCACACAGACAATACCAACAAACCACAATCTAGGTATAGATGTAGATGCCCCGGCTATCTCGTCGGGCCCCCGGGGCACACACACAGAAATATACATACAAGCCCGAGCAATGAAGACGAGGCTATCACACAAACACACTATATACAGGACTCCTCTACAAGCCTCTAGGGAATGTGCGACTATACCATACAATGTGTAATCAAAAGGAAGAGACTCCAAAGACCTCGCAACTCCGAACAAAAGGGGAACTCACCAATCAGCGGTTATCAGGTCCTGCTTACTGGGGGGGGGGGCTATCAGCCTATCGATCTGTACCTGCAGGCATGAATGCAGTGGTCCCCGCGAAAGGGACGTCAGTATGAACAATGTACCGAGTATGTAAGGCAATGGAATGACTGAAACTAAATGGAAAACAATATAATCTGGAGGCCAAAGAATTCTCAGAATTTCCCTCTGATCTGTCTCAATGAAATGCAATACCATGCTATCATATGTCTCACTGACCAAGTGGCCAAGCTAAATAAAAGTCTCGGGCGAACCCGTCGACAGAAATTACGTCTCAATCGACCAAGTTGCCGGGCTAAATAAAAGTCCTCGGCGACCAAGCGGCCGGAGCTAAATAAAAGTCTCACTGACCAAGAGGCCAGGCTAAATAAAATATATGCATATCATGTATATGCAAAACAATACCGATACTGTAACATGTCTCTTCTATCTCTCTATGAACTCAAGGATATAGGAAGGGAATATAGTCCCGCAGAAAGAATAACAATCACTCGAAAATCATGTAACAATATGACAAGCTCTACTTAGGCAATTTCTGGTCACTAGGTTATTACGCTCTTACCTTATATGGAATCATGCCAAGAAAAGAAGGAACAGCCTTAACATACCTGTTTCATCTCCTACTACTTAACGCTTATCCTTCCAAGCTCGTAAATCTACATTCAAGAGCATTCATACTACAGTTAGGCTTATTGACATATGCCTATGCCTATCTTAAGTCTTTAAATTAGACTTCTTTAGAATCTGCCGAAATTCGGGCAGCATCTCCCCTGTTTATATCCCTAGCCCGAAATCACAATACCAACATCCAACACAACAACAATAACTCTAATGCCAACAACATCATCATCCATGCCAAAATATTCCATAAAAACATCCCACATGATGTTTATCCAATTTCTCAACCAACAATTTCATTAAATGATCATTAAATAGCTCTACCTTCGTAAATAAATGTAAATCAATATTAATAAGGGAGGATTCACACCTTACTCCCACTAGAACCGCAATATCTTCAATATTCACCTTGAATTCTAGCCAAGATTCACCGCAATACGATATTATAATCGCAACTATACGCTGTCTGAACCTGAATCCGGAGATTATACTTAATTCGCATTAAAATTTGATGATTGGAAGTTGGGGGAAATTTCCAGAATATTTTGGAAGTTTGGAGGGGTGTTTGGATGAAAAATGAGGGGGTAAGCCCCCTTTTATAATGTTCTAGAGTCGGGTTGCACTGACCTATAATTTGCTCAGCGCGTTCGCGCCAGCTTGGGGCGCGTTCATGCTGAGTTATCCCCTGGCTCCTCTGCTTGTTCGCGCCACCTCTAGGTGCGTTCGCACAGAGTTAATATCTGCTCTGGTAGTCTGTCTTAAAATGCTCATAACGTTTGATTCCGATGTTGGATTGATGCACGGTTTGTTGCGTTGGAAACTAGACTTCCTGAACTTCAATTTAGGCTTTTACTTTACCTCAAAACTCTTCATATGCTAAAAGATATTCTTTCCCCAAGTTAGACCAAAATCATCGTACAAAATCTTGCCTAACTTCTCTCCAAAGTTCCAACAAACTTAATTTCCTTAATCCACTTGCCCTCCAATCCTTCCCTAGCTTATTATATGAACTTAAACCCTCATAATCATAAGGTGGGCGCACATAATATCATATATCCAAGAAGGTACTCCAGTATCCACAATTACACAGCTAACACCTAACGAATCTTAACGTGCAAAACTATAAGGTGTAACAATGATGATGATGATAATGATGCCCACAGTGGCCGATATGATACGATACGATGGGGTGCCCACAGAGGCTTGACAGGCGTTATATACGCATATATATATGTATGACCTCAGGCATGCATGCATGCATAATATTTACGCATATTATTAGCCTCGGAGGCGGTTCGGTACAAGATGATTATATACATGATTGACCCACAGGAACAGTTCAGACATACAGGTTGCATTCATTTACCCTATGGTTTCTTATGTCTCTCTTATGTTACTCTCATGCCTTACATACTCAGTACTTTGTCCGTACTGATGTCCTTTTGTTGTGGATGTTGCGTTCATGTCCGCAGGTAGACAGGGAGACGATACAGATCCTTAGGCTGTCATCTCAGCGTTGGTACAGGAGCACTCCACTTGTTCCGGAGTTGCAGTTCAGCGTGGTATGACTCTTTTGCGTGTATATGGGCATGGAGGGGTCCTGTCCCATCCGTATTATGTTATGCACTCCATGTAGAGGCTCGTAGACAAATCTATACAGTTAGTTGTTCTGTGACCTTCTCGGTCCATATTTTGTTATATCATTTGACTGTTATGTCGGCTGGTATATATGGGCACAGTTTGGTGATGTATTTATAAATGTACCTTTTGGGCATGTGTCCCATACAGTTTATGATATTTATGAGTTAGTATGATGGCCCACTTAGGTATGGATATGAGAAGCATGTACGTGTTGTGGTGCTCGATAGGTTAGCTCTGGGTGCCCGTCATGGCCCTCTGGTTAGGTCGTGACAATTAATTTATGCCTGAGCTCCGGGGTTAGCCCCATGCCCAGTTATACCTTTCTATCCGACAGATATACAACCAAGATGATTTGTTCTAATTCCTCCACAGTCGATTTGGTTGCGTCCGAATCATCGGCAGTAGTAATGACCTGGGAACACCAAAGTCATCTTCCTCAAAGTTTGTCATTTCTTCCTCTTTCTTCGGGCTGGCTAGGCCCGAGTCGTGTGATTACTATTTAGCATCTCTGTCTTCGACTGATTCCTCTACGGCCTTTAATGGCAGTGCTTTCGATCTTGGAGCTGCTTCTTCAACTGCAAACATCTCCCTTGCCGCCGGCTGCTCCCCATGAACTATTTTTACCCCCTCTGGGATTAGAAACTTTAACATTTGGTGCAACGTCGAGGGTACTGCCCTCATGTCATGCACCCATGGTCTGCCAAGAAATGCATTGTATCTCATCTCTCCTTCAATGATGTAGAACTTTGTTTGCCGAACCGTCCCGGCGGTATTCACCGGCAGAGTGATTTCCCCCTTCGTAGTTTCACATGCCATGTTGAACCCGTTGAGAACCCGAGCAGCTGGCACAATTTGGTCCAACAGCCCCAGCTGGTCTACCACTTTCCAACGAATAATATTGGCTGAACTACCTGGATCAATCAAAATACGCTTAACCTGAGATTTATTAATGAGGACATAAATTACCAAAGCATCATTGTGGGGTTGATTGATGCCCTCCGTATCTTCATCATTGAAGGAAATAGACCCCTCCGGTGTAACAGTTCTCTTTTTATGCGGTGTTAAGGCATAAAAGGCTACTACGAACTCGTTGGTGCTCTTTTGGACTTTGTTTTGAAAAGAGTCGCCACCTAATTTTTAGGAAATTAGGAAAACCAGTGGTGAAGGGTTTATTAAAATATCGTAAAAAATCCTTCGTAATCCAGAGTTCTAGGTAAGGATTTTGGTGATCCCCTAGGGAAGGTGTTAGACACCCCAGTATTAAGGATCCGTAGAATACGGTTGACCTTCGAGCTTCAATGTGTAACTATGTATGAACTGCTTATGTATTGTTTAGTTTCCCGTATAAAAATACTGTCATGGCATATCATTTTGGTTTTAAAAGAAATAAAGAATTTCCCTTTAAATAAGGATAGTTTGAGTTCGGATTTAAAATATCCGGATAAAAATAGTTTGTCCTTTTACTTATAAGGATAGTATGTTGGGTATATCCCATCTAAAACTAATGCCATGTATTTATATGTAATAAAAATATATGTATATGTATATGTATATGTATATGTACAACCTTTACTTAATTCATACATTATCCACACTTCATCTCTTCAGTCAACCCTATCCTCAGAACTATTTTCCCGAACTTGGGTTTTGAAGGAAATTTCACTTATTTAAATTCATTAAGTTTGGGTCTTGCCCAAATATTTCTTTTACTTTCTTTTCTCAGATTTCTCAAATTAATAAAAATGCACTTAAAGAGGTATCCAGAAATAATCAACTTTTTACAAGAAAAAAAATACTTTCACTTTTATTTATTTTAATCAAGTGGAATACAACTCTTTTATCATTTGGATATAGTTTTGAAACATCGTCTATCCAAATCCTAGGTTCTAACCTGTAGGGGTTTCAATATCTATACAAATGTATTTGCATGTTCACACAGAAAATAATGTAAAACTATACTACAAGAAGGGGAAGAAAAGTTTAGCTTTTTACGGTCTTGGGCCCAAATCATTCAGCAGCCTTGTTCTCGTTCTTTTGTGATCTTCTAGTCCTTCATCCGAGCTGTCGGGCCTTCAGCTTTACTTCACTTCCGTCTTTGGTAGAATCTCATCTTGCGGACCCATTTTGATTAGATGTACCTCGCAAGAATGAAATGAAAATAGTTAGTCAAATGATACACTACCATAGGGTGACGTTTATGAATATAATAATATCCCTCGGACTCGTATCAAACTTTGGGAGCTTTGATTACGGAGGCTCAGACTCAAGGTTCCGAATATGGAAAAGGGATCTGGACCATGTCGCAGCTGCAAACTAGTTACCATTCTAGTTGCCTTGTCAGGCGCATGTCGGTTCCTACCTCGTGATATCAATGCGAGATCATCCTAAACCGAGGGATCACCTTTCCGGACTAGGCATGGCCTCGAAAAATCATTTTTTCATTGGCCTAGGTGTAGGTAGTATCAAGTTCAAATTAGTAAGATTTTCATCAAGTGTAGCAATGTGTTCCTCATCAAGATGTAACATCTGTATACCAGCAAAAATGCTTCAGTCGTGCAGTACTAACACATCAAACTTCAACAAAACATAGCAGATATTTGCCTTTAAACAAAAGAAGGATTTGTCCTAGACATAACAACAAATGACCCAAAATTCTGTAGTTATTTTAGCATCAAATCTGCTTAAAATATGGCAGATTATTTCTCGAAACACCACAACAACTTGGCTCAAAACTACAGCCACATATCTGCGGTAACTACAGTACTTCTTGCTCTAAAATGTTTCCAGGATACAACTCAATTCACCCAGCAAGAACAATGCAACGGTTCAACAATCCGCTATGATGAGCTATCAAACTAGAAAGTAACCTTGACCCGTTCAAAAGTCAACAACCAACTCCCCTTGAAGATAACAAATTTTTGTAGTAGCATATGTTAACCCGCAACCATTCCTTAGTCAATCAAATACAGGATCTGTTCCTTTTAAGTGAAAGCAACACAATCAAATGAAATTGAGCAGCCAACTACCTCAAGAAATACCATCTCTCTCAAGTGTAGTAGTATCTGTTTGTCTTATAATGCAAACAACTTATCCAAAAGAACATGGCAACATCTTTCTCAAAGTGCAGCCAGCAAGTTGCAGCAATTCAGAGCAACACAACAGCAGTCAACAGCAGTAGTTAAATTTCAAAGTGCAGCAGGAATTCAACTTCAGCAGCAGCTCATGAACATTTAGGATTTGGGCAGTTTCCCCCAAAGTCATGCAAAGAAAAAGAGGAATGGAGAATAAGTATCCAGGAACACAAGAGTTCTAACAAGATGCTTTGGTGCTTAAGATAACATACTTTGGTTTAAGTTCTACAAACAGGTTCAGGTCTGTGCCTGGGCATCTTTAGAAAGAAAGAAACGGATAAGAATTGTTGTATTTAATCAACTGTCACTGTCTGAAATTTAACACCTTTGAATGTAAAACTAAATGGGCATTTTAACAACCTCATATGATAAAAAAAAATGCAATAGATACTTCACAAAGATCAGAATAAAAGCTATTTTATTGTAGTCTCTCATTAAGGTGGACTTATACTGCTTTTCTCATATGTTCATGACAATCAAGTAGAAGAAGAGGGCTAGGAGACATTGTTTAAACCAGCAGTTCCAGTTTGGCATATAATACTGGATATTCATGATGATTCCAACCTTTTATGGATAATGTTTCCAGTCACAGATGAACTTAAAACAAGAATAACAGCAACCCCAACAACTCCCAGATATATCACAACTATAGTATTTGAGGAAAGAAGCTAAAGCAAAACCTGGAAAGACATGGGGGTGCTCGAATTTAGTATCAAATTCTGTTTGCTCTATCATTAACTTGGTTCAATTTAAAGAGTTGAACAAATATGATTATGCAAAGTTCAAGCTAAGACCATTTTGTTCATTTTTCCTTCATCAGTGCTGGACTCACACTTATTCTCTTTATCTGTTCTCAATCAGTTTCTTTTCAGAAGGCAGATAGCAAGGGGGATTTTACAATACTAATTATGTCCAAAAGAAAAATCTTTCAAGCTTATGACTTTGCAAAATCAGTTTGTTAAGCATACAAGGTTGAATCAAGTGAATGGACAACTTACTTTTGAGAAACTATGAACAAGTAGGAGCTACAAAATATTTTGTTAACATGCAGAGGATCTTCACAATACCTACATCTCCTCCCGGATCCTTAAGTATCAATCCCAAAGAAACTTGGACCATTATCATTTTTTAATAGCTCAGAATTTAAAGTCCAGGGGGTGCAAGGCATTACACATACTGCTAAAGAAGGCAAACTAGTCATATTCTAATGCCACAAAGCCCTGAGGACAAAGCATCTGAATCTGTCTCAAACTAAACCAAAACATGATACCTTCATAGCTAAACAAGGCCACAAACACATAAGGGAAAGGGGAATCATGGATTAGAGTTTAAAGAAAAATGAAAGGGATGGACACCTTAGGATGTCCCTCTCCCTCCAATTCATCATGCAAAGAAAGAGATGGGGGGAGAAGTATGAGGTATCAAGAGGTAAAGGGATTTTTTTTTTTTTTATCAAATGAGATACTTCACTAATTGTCACAACCTGGTTTAAACTTAGGAAATAGTTAAGGTGACAAAAGAATCAAGTTTAAAACCATCAAAATAGTTCATAAAACAGACCAAAAGTCTCCAGAAGTTGTAAACTAAGAGAGGGCAAGGATAAATTCTTTAAAGCTAGAAATCTGGGAGCTTATTGTTACAAGAAACTTAATAGTCAATTTATGATGTGATTACCAGAAAGTAGGGATTTCCTCTAAACACAATGTGCACCAAAATGAATTTAGAGACTGGCCATCAAGCATCAGTCTTAAGCAGCAAACTTGAAAGATAAGACAGCAAGGGGGCTACCACCATCCATGTTTCCAATGCCACAATAAGATCCGAAGGTTTCTAAAACCTTAGGCATGGTAGGCTATCGGAGGAGGCTAAACCAGACCCAAAGCTACCTTGGCTTTCAAACAGTAAGATAAGAAACAAAGGCAGTGAAGATGCCAGTGAGGAAATCACTCAAAGGGATAGTTTTAAAGATGCTGAAAATTATTCTAAACTTAGCAAATTTTGTGAGCGAATGCCAATGCAGACAATGGACAGAAAAAAAAAGACTTTCAAACCGGACAATGCTTAAACTAAGACAACTTCAATCAGAGTAACAAATCCTTCTAGGAGCTAGCATTATCCTGAAGCTAATTAACTATCTCAGAACTGCAGAAATTACTACTACTAAATGTTTAGGAAGACATATTTTCCTTTAAGCACATAAATAAGCATCAGTTTAAATAGAATTTCAGATTTGGAACTGAATCTTAAAGGAAGAGAAGAGCCTTACGAATCCACTGTTCTGCCTCATTTTAAGAATGCCAAAAGAGAGCCTATTCAAATTATTTCTCATTACCAAAATAGTGACTACACATGATACTATGAACTTTTCTATCCTTTGACAGGCAATTTACTCATTTGAAACCAAACAGTCACTAAGAGGTTTAGATAGGAAAACTGAATTTTAACACACATCCTTTAACTATTTAGCATGCTATGCAGTTGAACAAATTTCAGACTTGTAGGGAAAAGGAACTAGGGATCTACACTTGACTGGTTTAAAAAATCATGTTGTTCTAAGGACATAGATTCATGGAGATTCATAGACTTATGGGGGATGAAACATAGTAAAGAGTTAGGGTCATGAACTGATAAAATCCCATAAGGGACTAACATTCTGAAAAAATCAACCACACATAGGGCAAGTAACTTTCCAAGATATTTGATAAACACTATTATTAAGACTAAACAAAAGAAAACTCAAACTTAGAACACACATTACTTTAAATTAACAGATTCGGCCATTTAACAGCCTTTGAATTAAATGATATTTAAACATCAGTTAAGATCAGAGAGATGAACCGACTTAGAGAGAATCATGTGAGTTAGGAGTAACATTCATTCAAGTTTTACTAAAAACCAAAGTGAAGGAATCTTGAAGTTTATTTTAGCCAACTCCCATCTGGCAAATGCTTTATCTATATGTCATATCAATTTCTAGTAGAGAAAGAAACAAAATGAGAATAATGCATTATAAAAACCATTTTATTAAAGGCCCAAATCAGAATCTACAAAACAGCAAACATAAAAGACAAGGAAAGGACTGAACTAGCCATCAAATGTGACAGTGACAGTGTCACATTCAGTATGCAACAAACACTTATTCAAACAATCAAAACAAACACATTTTGAGTTTAACTATTTTGGCCTGCTAGGATTCAACTTTTAAGACCCTATCATATATTTCATCCCAACAGATTTAATTTAGAGCACCTAAACATAAAAACCCAAATTTCTACGTTTATCTAACTAGTCACAAAGATTTAAAGAAAGAAGAAGATGTATCAGGAGGGAGGTTAAATAGGTTATCATATTGCATATATTCATAGCTTAACTGGACTTCAAAACAGAGGCATTGCAACCTTTTAAAGAGCTAATCTCCATCATGTTTACTGGTGAAGGAAGGAACTGAAGAAAAATGAGTGTTATTGAATCAGAAGTCAAGAGGAAGATGTATCAAACTGAAACTGCAAGTGATCAAGTTCAGTCATGCTTAAACTAGAGGAAAATACACTGTTATAGTAAGGAATAAACAAACAACATAGAGAGACCAATTTTAGTTATTTCAGAACCCACTAGTCAGGATAGAGGGAAACACACCTTTGAAAGATACATTATCTCAGCATACACAAGATCACTTATCTCAGCATACACAAGATCATTCTCTAGGCAAACAGACAAGAGTAAACCAAAGAAAAGGGGACTTATGATGAAACTACTAAGGAGCTTATATACCATATACAACAACACACTAATCTGTTGCATCCTTAAGTCATCTTTAAGGACCAAATTTTATTCCCAAGAGCACAAAAGCAAAGGTTAATCATACCAACAGGCAACAGCCAAACATATTTGAATTAGACTTAAGACCAAACATCCAAAGTAATTCCTAACAACATTTGTATTTTATAAAAAACCCCAAAAAAATGGGAGTGACAACCAGAATCCAAATTATCAGACTAACTGGAACATAGCACATTAATTGATATTGTGGACACATTACAAGTGGAGATGAGGATACAAGCTATAAATTTAGCAAAATGAACTTTCTAATCATTTAACATATCACACAATGTTCAGTTTGAAACAAAAAAAATTCTTCAAACTTTAACAAGTTAGAACCTCAATGAAACATGTATTAAGATTTAGGAAAACTCATTTAGTAGTACTCTATCTTTCAAACACATAGCATATTGTGGAACTAGCATTGTGGAATTTCAATCAGTTTGGTCAGAAGACTCACACATAGATCAAATGCTACCAGACCACAGAACTTTTAAATTAACTTAAGAACCAAATATTAACACTTGAGCAGGTAGCAGTACCTATAACAGAACTCTTTTCAGCTTTTAGTATAGGGTGAGCTAGTTGAACACATGAACAGACTTTAACTCTACCACCCCCTCTATTCTTGAGGAAGGGAAAACATAGTCAAACCAACATATTCCAGGAAACCAAGTAATGCTGAAACACTCACAAAATTGTCAATTAAACTAGGTTGACTGGTCTACTCTTCAAACTACACCATGTCAATAGCTAAAGATCCTAACATGTTCAAAGGTACATAAATCATGATCACATGAAAAGAAGTGGAACCAGACTTCTTATTCTTTTAACTGAACTACAGGCTAATCATTTGAACAGTTATATCATATCACTATCCAAAGTCCATATTGAATACATATAGAGAAGTTTTCTACTACCTGATGTTCAAAGGAAACAGGAAATTCTTAACATTAATCACATAATCCTACTGATTCAATTAGAGACATAGCTACAGATTTATTCAAACAGAACCTAATAGGGAAGAAAACTACTTTCAAAACAAAGTTAAGACTAACACTAAGCTATCTCAAATTCGAGGGACAAAAGTGACAAAACTCAATAAATGCAAATAAGATTTAGACGAGGACGAAGATTACCTTTTAGTCGAGCAGCGAGAGGGGCGACAAGAGTCGTAGAACAACTTTCCACCCAAATCGATTTCCGATGAACGGAAATGACTTCCAAAAATTAACATGAGCGAGAACTTCCTCGAAACTCAACGGGTTAGACGGGTTTCTGAGTGTTCTCACTCTTGGGGGTTGTCAAAAACCCCTTTGTGGGTATGAAAACCCATTTTTCATCTCTGAACTTGTTATTTGAAATGAAGAGAAAGACTTCTATTTATAGAACCCAAATGAAGTATGACCGTTTGAAAAATTGAAGATTCAAATCCCCAAACTTGCCCAGAAGATAAGCAAAATCCGTTGAGAAATCAAAGAAAAAGGGCGCATTCCCGTTAGGATTCTGCCCGTTGTTCTCCCTCTCCTTTTTTAAAAATGAAAGTGAAAAGGGTCGTTTTTGTTGATATGGAAAAGCAGGGATTTTGGGCCGGGTCAATCCCTTTTGGGCTGGACCCGGCCCAATTTAAGAATAGGACCAATTTTTTTGCATATGTGCCCATATATACGTAATGTATATCATCAGTGTATACATGCGTATATATGTGGTATATATATGATCTTTTATGAAACTTTTAAGCACCACAAATGTAAAAATAAATGTATTTTCATTTGTCTCAAATTGTTTTAATTAAAACATAATTAAACTCTATTTTAACACTTAATTTACCCAAAATAAACTGCTTATTAATTTATTTATTTTAATCCCTTGACTTTGACGGAGTAGACCACTAAATGATGACTAATTGTAAATGCTTTAAATTAATAACTCGTAATTAACTATAAATACTCTTGTATTTTCTTGAAAATACAAGAATGTAAAATGACATGAGATTGTTTTTTTGCCAGTGTTTTGCCAAATGTAATGGCAAAATGACACCGGGGTAATTTTTGTAAAATTTATTTGACTTGTAAAAATGCATATTCTACTCCATTTGTAATCCAGAGACTCCAATTAATTGAGATAAAATTATCGGAGGTCAAAAATTAGGTGTCCACATCCGGTACGTAATCCCTGGTTCTTTTTCCCGAGTGATCGAGACCTTTGTCCTCTTCATCATCGGACCTCAGGGATATTTCTGCCCCGCCAATAATCATATTGATCACGTGTTGAGGTTCCACTGGTTCAACCTGCTTATTTGCTTCCTTGCTTTTGTAATTTCCTTTTGCCCGGTCACTTAAGAATTCACGCAAGTGCCCATTCTTCAATAGTCGGGCTACTTCATCCCTTAGTTGCCGACAGTCCTCAGTCCGATGACCATGAGTACCATGATACTCGCATACCACATTCGGATCTCTTTGAGCAGGATCGGACCGAAGCGGCCTTGGCCATCTCGTGTCCTTAATATGGCCAATAGCTGAAACGAGACCTGCAACATCAACATTGAAATTGTATTCAAACAACTTGGGGCTCTCACCACTGCTAGACGACCTACCGGTATCATTCCTAAATTGCAAACCTCGGTTAATCGAACTGTGATTATTTCGCTTGTCATTCCTGATCAAGTGAGGATTGTGACCGCTTTTTCCCCTGTCCGTCCTAAAGTTGGAGCTTTCCGACTGGCCGTATAGCTGGTACCTATCCTTTGATAGCTTCGCCTCTGTTTCGACCACCCCTGTTTCGACCACCCTTTTTGGTCTATCTGCATTTCTGCTTCGGGTTGCTGAACTTGGTGGGAGTTCGAGTTGATCATCCTCCACTCGAATTTTGGACTCGTATCTGTTTTGGATATCGGCCTATGTCACCGTCTCATACTCTAACAAATTCTTCTTCAGTTTAAACGAGGCAGCGGAGCTCCAAGGGTTTAGCCCCTTGGTGAAAGCTTGTGCTGCCTATTCCTCCGAAATCGGAGGAAAAGGCATCCGTTCCTTTTGAATCTAGATACGAACTCTTGTAGTAATTTGTTGTCCTTTTGGGCGATTCTGAATATATCAGCCTCCCTTGCTTGAACCTTCTAAGCTCTAGCATGAGCCTTTATAAAAGTATCTGCAAGCATTTCAAAAGAGTTAACAGAATGTTCAGGAAGCATAGAATACCATGTCATTGCCCCTTTGGATAATGTCTCGCCGAACTTCTTCAGCAGCACCGACTCAATTTCATCCTCTTCGAGATCATTGCCTTTTATGGCACATGTATAGAAAGTCACGTGTTCCTGTGGATCCGTCGTTTCGTCATATTTAGGAATGTCCGGCATCTTAAACCTCTTTAGGATCAACTTTGGGGCCGCGCTCAGAGGGTAAAACCTTTGACTGTATCATTTGGAACATGGCCCTGTTAAGATCGGCGGGGCCCCGGGGATCTGGTCTACTTGAGAATTATAGGTTTCCACCTTTTTCTCATTGGTGTCGATTCGTTTGGCCAATGCTTCAAACATTTTCAGGACCTCGGACGACCTATTGGAGCCCGATCCGTTGCCATTGTCCACGACTTGATCTTCCCTGCGGATCGGTTCGCCGATTGGCTCGGTTCCTCCGCACTTGCGCCGCTGTTCTTCTTTTGGAGTTGAGCTATAGCTGCCCGTTGTTCCTGCAACATATCAAATATTAAGCGTAAGTTAATTTCTTCTCCCATATCACCCGGTGCCTTTCATACAAATGCCCGGGGTGAAATCACGGGGTTATTATTGTTGAACTGATCAGCGAGCTGATTGCCGTCAATATTCAGGTCGACAGCGTCATTCGAATTAACAGCATTTGGATCAGTCGGGCAAACGCCATTTGGATCTTCGGGTAAATTGTTGACTGGTACCCCGTTGTCGTTGTTTTTGCCGTGGTGACCTGGTTCACCGTTATTGTTCAAGTTAATTGATTGGTTGTTGTTTGACATTTTGAGGTTAACCTGAAATCACAAACTTCAAGAGATCAACTGAAAGTAGGGTTGTAAACAAATTACCACTATTATCCTTGGCCCCATGGTGGGCGCCAAATGTTTACCCCTAAAAAGGTAACAATTGAATTTATACGCGGTTTAAAGGATGGTTTAATCTGTTGTTAATCGTAACGAATTATGGAATATGTAATGAAATTTGGAATGACAATCAATTATATATAAAGGACAAGGATTGAAACAGCCTGAATGTGTTATTGTTTGGCCCTATAATTGGTCCGGTGCAGAGCTTTAGCTTTATGCCCTTGCCAAATTGTTATATATCTTAAAAGACTTGAATATGAGATTTTACAAAGTGTGAGAGTAGAAATCAAATGATCCTAAATAGAGGGCTTACCTCTATTTATAGTACCAGGGTTAAAACCCTAATGTTCACTCAAATATGGTAAAATATGCTAATTACTACTACTGGCGGCGCCACAACAACTATAGCGGACCGGATGGCGGGATTGGCAGCGAGAAATCTGACCCGTCACGAATTTCTCGCGTTCATATCATCTAGTGTCACTCGGGCTTACCGGACTAACAACTCCTCGGACTTCGTTTCATCCGTATCACCGAACTCAAACCAATCGTCATGTTTTGATGCCCATGTTTCTATTTTGCTCCGACCTCTTGTCGGATGGTCGCAACTTTCTTACCCCGTTTTTTTTTACCATATACAGATATGTACTTTGTTTACCTTTTGAAACCATGCTTGACTTGAATATACATCTATATATTCATCATATACTTGATCAATGCGTCTTGATATATAGTTATATCACATCATGCCGCTTCCCTATCTTAATTATTGAAAGTTACCGTATCTCTTGGACGGGGAAGAAGTTCCTAACTATCATCATTGAAATGAAAATTTGGAGACAAATAGTTTTTTCATTTCAATTCAAGTCCCGTGTCATTTTTTACCCTTTTCGCAAATAGTTTCTTTAAAATTAGTTACTAATGAAAGGACACAACTATTTAGAAAAGACACAATATTAATTAATATATTTTAATTTTAGTTAATTATTATATTATTAGTAAAAGGGTATTTACGTAATTTAATTTTTAAGTTATGGAGTTCATGCTTTTAATATAACTAGTTTCTACATACGTGCCTTGCACGTAATCCCGAAACACAGGATGAGAAAAGCTGAAAATCAAAACGTTAATGTAAAATAGTAGATATTAAAATTATACTACATATAGATGCAACTAATAGTGTACGTAGAATATTTGAATATTTATAATAAAAAAAAGTGTCGATTTCATGCCAGGTATAAAGATATAAAAGAAGTTACTTTCTTAACTAAATCACACCATATTATCATTATTATGTTTTTATTGGTTATTTGTGTGAATAAAGTGGGAAAGAAAGACTTATATGAGCATAATTAGCAGACTTCGCAGATTAAACCATAAAACTCGCTTCTTGTTACGATTTTGTATTTGGCCTTGAATATATTAGTCGGCTTTACAATTTAATAACACGTATTGTCATCCATTCTTCTAATTAATATCACCACCCTTCTTTTTTCTCTTTTTTTATGCTGTTCTTCCTTCCTTCCTTCCCCCTCTAAGCCTTAAACCCATAATCGAAAAGTAGTTTAGGCAAATTCTACCTAACGTTTGACCTCTTACGAAAAAAAAAAAAATCATTATAAATGCCACTATCTATATGTCCTTGCCCCTATTTGTATTTCAACATCTACAAATAAAAGTGGTGGTGAGTCACTATATCTCCACATTTATAACAAATTTTGGAGAACTTAAGAAGAATTAAAAACCAACAAAATAATATTAAGAAAATAATGTTGGATAGAAATCTACATTAATCAATCTTTTGAAAATTCATGTTGTGCTAAAAAAATTATGAAACACCAAAAAGCTAGAATGAGTAGTGATTACTTTAGACCAACATACAAAAAATAATTTGAGATGATTACTAATAATACATAGATTAAACCATCAGAGACCTAATTGAATAGTTTTTGATATTCTGCTGTCATCCAATATGATTTTATTTTGTTCTATTTAAATTTTAGTTAGCTTACAATTAGTTTTAGTTCATTTTAAATAAACTAGTATTTGTACCCGCGCGATGCGCGGTTGATATCAAAAAAACTAATCGTAACAAATTTTATATGCAAAGTAACTATTCACCACACTAATCTTGCATTGATATTTTTAATGGTTTCTTATAAAAATTATAGCTAAAGATTTTGCCATTTATGCTTGCATTGCTGTAAATAGTTTTATTAATTTAAATTTTTTAAACCAATTTTGCTGGATATGGTACTTTTCAATAAGCTTAATTGATAGTATTAATTATATATTTCAATTTTCACTACGTAGATTGAAATAACCAAAACCCCTAATAAGCTTTTTCCGATAAAGAAAACGATTAGTTCCTTGAATTGTTCAATAATTTTGTTTTTGACTTTATCTGTTTAGATTTTACTTACATGATTTTTCAAATTTTTATCATAATTCAAATAAATCTTATCCTTCTTTATTTTTGTGACTTTTTTTTTCCTTACTAATCATTATCGCCCATATGTTACCTAGTATTGTTATACTATTATTTGACTTTTATTAACTTATCATTTGATTTAGTCTCAATGTTTATTACTCCCCTTTTAATACAATATAGACAAACGTATTGTTTTAGGATAAATTACGTATATATACATATTAAGGAGAAATATTTACGAAACGTAACGATAGTTTTCTATTTACAAAACATAACACTACAAATCCTATAACAACCATACTTTTAAATATATATATATATTAATTTTTTTTTAAATATATATATTAATTTTTTTTGGCTCAAAAACTTATGTATGAAATGTGTATATCTCGCTCAAGGCTTAAAAAGTTCGCTCAAAATTTAGTGTATGAAAACGGTATGAAAACTGTATGAAATGTGTATATCTCGTTCAAGACTTAAAAAATCACCTCAAAATTGTATGTATGAAATTTGTATCTCGCTCAAGGCTTAGAATTTCGCTCACATTTTCGTGTATAAAGTTCATCTTAGATTTCTCTAAAATTAAAACAACTACAACAACATTGTATACAACTTTGATACAACATTCAAGACTTAAAATAATCGCTTAAATTTTTGTGTATGAAATGTGTATATCTTGCTCAAGGCTTAAAAATTCGCTCAAATATTGTGTATGAAATGTGTATATCTCGATCAAGGCTTAAACATTACGCTCAAAATTTTATGTATGAGAATGGTATGAAATGTGTATATCTCGCTCAAGACTTGGAATTTCATTCACATTTCGTGTATGAAAAACTATATTAAAAATTTTGCTTACACATATACATTTCATACATTTTTCATACACAAAAATTTGAGGTAATTTTTTAAGCCTTTGAGCCAAAAAAACAAATATATATATATATATATATAAAATTGTTTTTTTTTTAAAGTTTAAAATAATTTTAAAAAAAAAAAATTATTTTCTGAAAATAAAATTAAAAAACGAAAAATATATGAAAACCCGTCATGTTCCGTAAAATATCGTTATGTTTTGTAAATAAAGAAAACTATCGTCACTTTTCGTAAATATTTCTCGTTAACATGTATATATGCATAGTTTTTCCTATTTACTGTTGTTACATTTTTATGCTGTATTACTCAAAATTCTTTCTTTTTTTATAACTAACTTAACTTTATTAATCACAAAAACGTGGTTAGTACAACTCCACAAATGAACTATACCACAATCAGCTGTCTAAAGAAGTAAAAAAAGCCTCAAATTCAGCTTTGCTAGGGGGTTGATACTGATTAGGGAGACCGTCGACAGGAATAGAGGAGCTACAATTTATCAGGTCATAACAGAGGAGCAAATTAACATAAGCGTACTTTTAAACTATTAGCTAGAAAGTGCAAAGATGCAGTAATCTTCTAACGCTAAGGTGGCTCATTTGGCTGAGCATGGGGCTTTCATAATGGAGGTCTCTGTTAGGATATCTAAAGGATAACTATGTGGTTATTTAAATTGTATCCTATAGTTTTCAAATTCATGCTTTGGATAGACTTCACAGACTCCTAATCCCATTAGGAGTTTATCTCCTCTGTATCTATATATTATGTACGTGTATGTTACAAGAGATTGAAGAAGAGAACCATAATTATCTCTAACTCTTTCATGGTATCGGAGCAGTGTAGAGACTCGCTTCCTTCATCTATGGCAGACCCCTCCGTCACCACGTTAAGCCTTCCCTCTCAAAATTCATCCACCAGTAGTGGTCCATTCTCTTCCAATTTTACTCATTCTAATCTTATTAAGTTGGACAGAAATAACTATATTCTGTGGAAGTCTCAAGTCTTACCCACTCTAAGAGGACATGACCTTGAGGGTTATATAGATGGGTCTCACAAATGCCCATCAAAATTTGTTGCAAGTAGCTCAACAGAAGAAACCTCAGCGGAAGCTACTGTGAATCCAGCTTATTTGGCATGGCGGAAACAGGACCAATTACTCTTGAGTTGGTTATTGTCAACACTCACAGAGAGTGTTTTAGGGCAAGTTGTTGGCTGTACCACATCCATGGAGGTTTGGCAGACCTTGGAGACTATGTTCGCATCACAGTCTAAGGCACGACTAATGCAACTCCGCCTACAACTTCAAACAATGAAAAAGGGATCCATGTCGATGACGGACTACTTACAGAAGATGAAATCCATTGCAGATAACTTGACTGCTGCGGCACAACCCCTCAAAGATGAAGATCTTACCTTGTATATTCTTGGTGGTTTAGGTCCCGAGTATGATGCATTAGTGGTTTCTGTTACCTCTAGAGTTGAACCCATATCCCTTGCTGACTTACATGGGTTGTTGCTACGCCATGAGACACGTCTTGAGAATCTTAGTATTGTTGAACAAGGGCAAGTAAACTTTACTGCAAAATCTTCAAACTTTAATCCTAAAAGTGATGGTGGCTACAAAAAGAACTCGAACCCAAATCAACATTATGGAGGACGCTCGGGAAGGGGTCGAGGACGTGGTGGCAGGTTCAATAATGCACATGGTCAGACTAACACTTCTACGGGTTCATCCCGGTGTCAAGTGTGTAATAAGTTTGGTCACACGGCTCTCAATTGCTATTATAGGTTCGATCACTCTTATCAAGCCAATGCAAAAACTCAAATGGCAGCCTATGTCGCTCAACCAAATATTGTATCTGATCCAGCTTGGTATCCGAATTCTGGTGCTACGAACCATCTAACAAATGATCTCAACAACTTGACTCTTAGAGGAGACTACCATGGTACAGATCAAATTTTGGTTGGTAATGGAGCAGGTTTGAAAATTTCTCATATTGGTGATTCTAAATTATTATCGTCATCTAGAGCCTTACACTTAAAAAGAATCTTATTTGTCCCAGAAATTACTAAGAGTTTATTAAGTGTGGCTCAATTTACAGCTGACAACAATGTTTATTTTGAATTTCATCCTCGTTTTTGTGTTGTGAAGGATCGGGCAACGGGGAAGGTACTACTGGAAGGGAGACTTGAGCATGGCCTTTACAAGCTTCTTTTCACCCGCAGATCCAATTGGTAGTCCTCAAATAAACCACAAGTTTTTCTTGTGTCCAAATCCTCTTTTGATGTTTGGCATAGTAGATTAGGTCACCCGTCAATAAAAGTCATTCAAAGTGTTGCTAGAACACTTGATTTTCTCATTCCAGCAAATAAGAGTTCTAGTGTTTGTGCGTCTTGTCAACAAGGAAAAAGCCATAAATTACCTTTTACTTCATCCTCGTCTATGGCTTTGAATCCTTTAGACTTGATTCACTCTGATGTATGGGGTCCTGCCCCTCATTTATCAAATAATAAATTTCGTTATTATGTTATTTTTATTGATGATTGCACAAAATTCACTTGGTATTATCCCATGTCCTCTAAAAGTGAAGTCTACTCTATCTTTTTGCGCTTTAAGTCTCAAGTTGAAAATTATTTTGAGCGTAACATTAAAGTAGTGCAATCAGATTGGGGTGGAGAATATAAAAAATGTTCGAAGTTTTTTGAACAAGTTGGATGCTGCATCATATTTCTTGCCCTTATACCCATGAACAAAATGGATCCGCGGAACGAAAACATCGCCATATTATTGAGACTGGCTTAACATTATTGGCTCATGCTTCACTTTCTCTTCATTTTTGGGATGATGCCTTTTCTACTGCTGTGTATCTCATCAATCGTATGCCTACTCCTGTTCTCCATAACATCTCACCTTTTGAGAAATTATATAAGAAAATTCCTGATTATAATTTCTTAAAAGTTTTTGGGTGTGCTTGCTATCCTTACTTAAGGCCATATAACTCTCACAAACTTGCTTTTAGATCTTCCCAATGTGTTTTTCTAGGATATAGCTCGAATCACAAAGGCTATAAATGTCTTCATGTATCTACTGGTCGCATCTACATAACTCGTCATGTTGTATTTGATGAGTCGATTTTTCCGTTTGCACTAAACAAGAGTACGTTGCCTGTGTCACTGCCTCCTTCACAAATGACTTCAACGTTACATGTAGTTGCCCCATGTTCAACATCTACTTCTTCCCTTTCTTCCATGCAATTTCCTATACATTCAACTCCAATGCAACCCCTTCAAAATCTAACCCCTCCAGGACCTTTATTACCTCCCCTTCTACCTATTAATTCTCCTAAGTCTCCACCAATGTCCCCAAATTCACTTCCAACAGTGAATCTCACTGTTGATTTGCCCTTGTTACCAAGTGTAGTGCCTTCAACTTCATCCATTCCATCCAAACCCTTAACTCAGTCCAAAACCACACACTCTACTACTTATGTCCCACACCATATGGTCACTAGACATAAAGCTAAGCACTCTCATTCTCAAGCCAACTTGACCACCAAATATCCCCTTCCTAGTTCTCCTCTGCCAATTGAGCCTACTTGTTTCACTCAAGCCAATAAGGATGCACATTGGAGAAAGGCTATGCAAGAGGAATATAATTCTCTCATCCAAAATGGTACCTGGACCCTTGTGCCTGCATCTAATGCAAAGAACATTGTTGGTAGCAAGTGGATTTTCAAACTTAAGCTTCATCCGGATGGTTCTATTGAGCGATACAAGGCTCGTTTAGTAGCTAAAGGGTTTAATCAAGAAGCTGGCATTGATTATCATGAAACATTCAGTCCAGTTGTGAAGCCTACGACCATTAGAGTGGTTCTTACTTTAGCATTATCAAAAGGATGGTCACTACGTCAACTTGACGTGAAGAATGCATTTTTACATGGTGCATTGCACGAGGAGGTCTATATGACTCAACCAGCTAAGTTTGTTGATCCGAAATATCCTACGCATGTCTGTAGACTTCACAAGGCTCTTTATGGTCTTAAACAAGCTCCCCGAGCTTGGTTTGCGAAACTTAGCGCCGCCTTACTTCATTTTGGATTTCTTGCATCCAAGTCTGATTCATCACTATTTATTTTACATTCTGGTGACATATTCATCATTGTTTTGGTCTATGTTGATGACCTTGTTATTACAGGAAATTCAGATGCCTTCATAAACAATCTTATTAATAAGCTCTCCGGAAGCTTTGCTTCGAAGGACCTTGGCAGATTACATTACTTCTTGGGGGTGGAAGTTCACTGTAGTTCACAAGGCTTAATTCTTACTCAGACCAAATATATAAGAGATCTTCTCCAACGTGCCAACATGGAGGGTGCAAAGCCTATTTCAACACCTATGGTGGAAGGCCTTCAACTTTCCAAAGTTGGCAGCACCCCATTTGATGATCCAGGCCTTTATCGTAGTCTTGCCGGAGCTCTTCAGTATGTGACCTTAACACGGCCTGATGTATCTTTCAGTGTGAATAAATTATGCCAATTTATGCAGTCTCCTACTCAAGCTCACTTTCAAGCACTGAAAAGAGTCTTGCGTTATTTGAAAGGTACATTACATCTTGGTTTACATCTCAAAAAATCACCTAAGCTACTAATTAATGGTTTCACGGATGCCGATTGGGCTGGATGTCTGGATGATAGGCGTCCTACGCATGGTTACTGCATCTTTTTAGGCCCCAATTTAGTCTCATGGTGCTCCAAGAAACAAAGAGTCGTTGCTCGGTCTAGTACAGAGTCTGAATACAGAGGCTTAGCTGCTGCTACGGCTGAAATCACATGGCTTGAACATCTTCTTCAAGAATTACATGTCCCTCTACCTTCTGCACCTAAGCTTTGGTGTGACAACTTGTCTGCTACTTATCTTACTGCTAATCCAATTTTTCATGCACGCACAAAGCACATTGAATTAGATTTTCATTTTGTCCGAGAAAAAGTAGCTTCGAAGGACCTTGAGGTTGGGTATATTAGCTCATTGGATCAGGTAGCAGATACATTGACCAAAAGCTTACCGGTTCGAAGATTTCAATTTCTGAGAGACAAGTTTGCTGTTGTGGACACACAGCTTCACTTGAGGGGGAATGTTAGGATATCTAAAGGATAACTATGTGGCTATTTAAATTGTATCCTATAGTTTTCAAATTCATGCTTTGGATAGACTTCACAGACTCCTAATCCCATTAGGAGTTTATCTCTTCTGTATCTATATATTATGTACGTGTATGTTACAAGAGATTGAAGAAGAGAACCATAATTATCTCTAACTCTTTCAGTCTCAAGTTTGAAACCCCCTGCCTACGACAGCAGGGAATTTGCCTTCTAGGTCGAGCTCGTCGCACGGGGTTTGCCTAGTGCGGGTTACCTCTTCTGTGTGGTTTGCGAGCTATTGCACAAGAGCTGGGTTTGCCCTGTGCGCACCCCAAGAATAGCGGCTGCGGGTTCCCATGTCATAAAAAAAAAAAGTGTAAAGATGCAGTAATCTTCTAATGCTAGGGGCAAAACTAATGTTGCATGTATAGGTCTTTGCTATAGCTTCCACAGTTCTACTTACATTTTTAAATTGCCTTTGGTTTCTCTCCATCCATATAACATTGTAAACCCCATCTTTTCCGTGTTATGCTATTTTTACCAGTTTATCTCATTTAATATTTTACCTATAATCCAAATAATTTGATATGTTATTCAAAATTATAATTTTGAATTACTCTAAAATATAAAACATGTCCTTCGATTGTTTTGTTTTGAAATCTTTTGATGTTTTTGTTAATGCTATTTTCATATTATGTGTGTTAAGCAATTAAACATTCCTTCTCTTTAGCTAAGAATATAAAATTTGTCGGTTTTAATTTTTATTCCATGAAATTATGTGCATGAATAGAAAAGGGAAAAGTGTTCAAAACACACTCTAACTTTGGCCGAAATTGCTATAACACACTCCAACTTTGCGGGAGTCTATGACCCCCTGGACTATTTTTTGTGTATTATTGAGGGTATTATTGGTGACGTGGACTCAATAATACCCAATATTGAGGGACTCACTTTTTTGTCCACGTCACCCAATAATACCCTCAATAATACACAAAAAAATAGTCAGGGGGTCATAGGACTCCCGCAAAGTTGGAGTGTGTTATAGCAATTTTGGCCAAAGTTGGAGTGTGTTTTGAATACTTCTCCCAATAGAAAACAACTAAATGAGTTATTATTGGCTTGCTATTTGATTTAATATCCTTTGTCATTACTTTCCTTATATATATATCCTCATTATATTTATTCATGATAATAAATTTTATTTTAAGTACAAATACTATTTTAATTTTTGCCTTATCTATTAAGATTTAAGTTATATGGTCTTACGTACAGTATGGCTTTTCTTATCATATTCAAAAAACATTATCATTTCAATTTAAAAAAGGTTTATCTTTCAATTCAAATTTAATATTTTTTCTTTTACTTCCAATTTAAATTACATTTCTTATCTCAATTTCAAATTAAAATTAAAACTGAATTCAATTTTATAAATCTCAATTCAAAAACTTTCAGATTCAAAAATTAAAAAATTTATACAAACAGTGTGGTGTAGTAATCGAATACATCAGACACAACATTTTCAAGTGAAACAACAAAAGGACCGTTTGGGAGTATTGTGAAAAAATTGTAATTTAAATGTAGTGTTGCTATAAAATAATCAAATACCTTAAATTTCAAATTTTATATTTTAAATCAATTTGAATAATGTATACCTGCGAAAGCACCTTTTTCTTTTTAAATGAATCTAAAGTATTTTTACTCTCCGTGATGCAAAGGCCAATTTTAAGTTAAAATTGGTAACCAAAATAGTTGCTAAGATAGTGATATATTAGAAGGTTGAGTTAAACACAGGAGTTTTACGGTGTAAAATAAATATCGAGAAGTGTCAACTGTTAAATGTTTTGTAAATGTAAATGAGCTTTGGTCGATCCTCAAACGATTCATATACGCAATTTTGCAAAATACATTGTTTTCCAGAAACTCACCATCATGGATGAAATAAAAGAAAAAGAAACTCACCATCAAGTTATGTGCAAAGCATATTTGGAGAACTCACCATCAAGTTATGTGCAAAGCATATTTGGAGATAAGCTGGTTGTGCGTTCTAGAACACATAGTTTTCGTTGCGCTCATTCACCTCTTTTTGCTTTCTTTATTAGATAATCTTGCACTTCTATCAAAGAACATCATATCAAATGTAGAAAAAAGATACTAATATAAACTAATAATAAATTTTAAAAAATAAACATGCAATCCTAATAACCATATAAATTAGTATCCTAAAAAGAGAAGTTAAAAACAAACAATATGAAACAACACAAAATAAGATTGTGCTCGCGCAATGCTTCTAAGATAGTGAATTAACCGGATAAAAGAACTCTTTTTTGAATAAAATAACTTCTTGATCGTGAGAAAATTAATAAGCACGAACAGAACAAATGATCAACAATAAAAAGGGCAGAAGAAAGCTTAAATGATTTGTGTCACTGAAGAGGTATTTATATATAATAATAAGTTAGAACTCCATTCCAACTCAAATACTATTTAAATTCAAAATTGCATGACATATCAGTTTGTTAGAAATAAATTTTTCTTTTCTGAAAAAAAAAAAAGGACTATAAATATCTGTAAAGATAGAATTGGAAGATATCCATATCTCATCATTTGTATATTTGAGTTGAAATTTGAATAGATAGATCCCTTCAATAATATATATCGTAATCTATATATTTGAGTTTTAAATTTGAAAGTAAACATACACGAAATAGAAGAAGACCAATTGATAGTTATCCTTACTCTTTAACCTTTTTCCACATTTTTATATTTCAATTCAAGATGTAGTATTTGGTTTTTAATTATTAAATGACTATTTGACAAAAAATAACGGCAAAAAGAAAAAGAGATAAACATCCGAATTTTTGAAATTGAATAGAGAAACACTCTTACTGATCTTTTATCTTTCTATCCAAACTCAAAATTTTAGCATGTCATTTAAATTTTTCATCTTTCATTGAAATTCAAACTTTTTATTACAACTCTCATTAACTTTGTCTTAAAATTGCCAAGTGGCTTGCTATTAGTTAACCACTTAGCTTAACCATATTGCTTGTACCTCTCCTATTTTATATACTAATATCCGTACCCGCGCGATGCGCGGTCATAGAAATTACAGTAGTAGTCGTATCTTATTTATAATATCACATTAAGTTTAATCGCTTCAATGTTTAAATTGACAGTTTTACTAAGATCTTATCTCCCCAAAGCCCACTTGTGAAATTACATTTGTATGTTGTTGTAAGTTAATTTTTAATACACTTCTTATACATGGAAAATAATGTAAAGGATGTTAAAGTGATTTCTTAACAGACAAGTTAGAAAAAGAATTGAATCTTTTTATAGGGAATATCTTTTACAATATAATTTTCAGTTATTTCCCATTCCAATCTATTTTAAATTTTAATATTCTTTGAACAAAATCTATTTTCCTTTTATGCTATAAATAAACTGTTATTTATCTTTTAATTAAATAAAAAGCTGACTACGCTCAATTTTAAAAGTTCATATTTCAGATCAACTTCAAAATAACGTCAATACTCAATTCAAATTAACCACAGTCCACGTAATTGCATTGCATGTTAATTTTTATCCAAATTTGCCATGTGATTTTGTAAAAGCCATTTGACTAAAATAATTGTCCATTACACACATAGATAATATGATTGAAACTTGTCAGATCTCCTTATAATTTACCAATATGGTTTTCACGCATTCCTTGACATAGCAAAAGCAGCAAAAAGCTATAAATTTTATTGTATAAGAAAAATACATTCTTAAGTAATTGACTAAAATTTGGATATTGAAAATTAGAATTTACATTTTTCAAACAGCTAAATAAAAAATAAGCACAAATTACTCAAAATAAGAATGATAATTAATTTTTATAATAGTCTTATATGCATTTATACTCGCAAACTAAGTTGAAATCCGGTTTATTCACAAGAAACACATAACTTCCCATCATCACCCTTATTCTTTCTTTTTCTTGAAAATTTCAAATAATGTTGGTCCCTTCCCTCGAGAAAAATAATAGAGAAATTAATGAACCATCAATGCTAAAATCAAATTAATGAACCCGCAATGAAAAAGTACAATGAATAGAATATATATATTCATCATTAAATTATTGTAATTTTTAGTCACAATATGATAATTTCTTTCCTTATATATTACACATAATTTTTTTATACTTCTATAATTGCACTACTCAATACGTGTTCTCACATTCTTTCTGAGGAAGTAAATGTTTCTTCTTGCAGAAAATGTGAGCTTTGCTTCTTTTTCAATTTTTCATTGTCATTTTTTCCTTAAGAAGATAAATCAAAGCTGAAATTTTAAAAAGAATTAGAGGCAACAAAAGACTAATGCTTGAACTCCAAGAATGAATCTCAATAATTAATTAGTCTTACTCAGAATGTTTTATGAATTATATTTACTCCACAACTCCTTGAATCTGTAAAGAAGAAGAAGAAGCAACCGTTCATAAATAATAACATTGATTAAGAAAAATAAATATTCAATGAATATATGACTGCAAAGAAAGCTTTGGAAAACAACTATGAATAATTGATTAGCAAATAAAAAGAAAGATGAGGGAAAAGCATATAACTTTGTAGGTTCCTTGGTACGTATTTACCAACTTAAAATTAAAATTGAGAATCTTTTCCAAAATACGTTAGTTTGTATTTTATTCAATTTATTGCAATTCAAATTGTATGTTATTATTACTAAGTAAATATTATCCTAAAATTGACAGTATGCGCATCTTTTTTCATAGCTATAGTAATGCTACAAAGGTAACTCCTCCTATTGTAATATGTTAAGCCCATGATATGCCGTGAAATTACGGCGCATTCGATGCCAACTGCTTAGTCTTTTGTGAATCCTCAAGTACTTTTGATGTCGTTTCTCGTGTTTTTGTGTTGATTTGTAGAATAACATGTGTTGGAAGCAACTTGAGGCAAAATGAAGCAAAAACCAGCTAAAATGAACCAAAACATCACATGCGAGTCGCATGTCGCGCGAGTCGCGAGTCTTTGCAAGATCGATGACAGAGATGGCTAAAACTGAAGATAGTGGTGCAGCACATGCGAGCACCACATGCGAGTCGCACCTGATGCAGCAGATGCTGCACCACAGCTGCTTGAAGATGCAGTACCTGCGAAGCTTTGGGCAACCTGCGACTCGCAGGTTGCACATGCGACACCAAGTGCGATTCGCACTGGATGCGCAGGAGTATTTTTGTCTGGAAATTGTTTCCGTTTTGAAGATTCTATAAATAGATTTTCTAGGGTTTTAGACTCATTATGCTACAGATTTTAAGTTGTCTTTTTGTGGAGCTCATTTATTATTGTTTGGTGGAGCTTTTAAGAGATTCTTTAGCTTTTGTCATCTTCTCCATTCAATACTTTTGTAAGCTTTATGAATACAGTTTTTACTATTGCTTTACTTTTAATGAATATTAGTGGCTAAACTATTTGGCTAAGGTTGTGGGACCAAATGTGTTAGATATGTGATTGGATTTCATATTTATACTTCATTTATATGCTAATGGTGTTTTCTATTAACTCTTCATGCTTTAATGTCTTGTGATGGTGTACAACATTACTTGTGCCTTATTACCATTACTTTGCTTGGAAAAGAAAGTAGAGGTTAGGAAAAGAGTTAGTGGCAACAATTTGGGTCATTAAATCCATCTAATAGCTTGAGCTAGGTAGGAAAGCTAGTTGAGGCTAAATGGGTGTTCTCATACAAAACATTCTAGGGCTTGGAAAAGCCTAGGATGAATTTGCTAATTTGGTTGGAAAACTTTTAGCAAGATTCACGTGACCCTTGGTTTAATACATCTAGGCATATGAATAAGTTGAATTGATACCCAAGCGCATTACTTTCCATTGGAACCACAACCTTGGTCCCATTTACCAATAGTTTGCATCTTATAACCACTCTACAACAACACTACTATTATATTCCCCTCTCCCTTGAAATATAGACTAATAATCGAGCGTTACACTTGATACGCATATTTCTTCATTGTATTCTTTGTGGGACTCAACCCCAACCTCGTTGGGTTCTATATTTGACAACGACCGCTTACTCCTGATATTAAAGGTGTAATTTGGGCGTATCAGCCCATTCACCATAATAAATAGATGCCTGTTTCGGAAAATTAAGTTTATGACTGCATTTCATCAACTAAATGTTAGGAGGTTCTTCGGAACTTAATTGTGGCAAGAAAATATCAATTACACTGAATATGCTTTGAAAGAAAAGAACTTAAAAGGAATAGCAAATACACCTGTAGTAAAAGAGGCTCTATGCTTCTGAATGTACTCACATCATTATATAACGAAAGAATCAAGTGATCAAGATATCTTTTTCAGATAATGTGCCACCAACAATGTAATTTCTGTGACCTATACATAAATATTTCTTAGAAATCTGTACAAGCTAAGAATAAAATAATGAAAATAAGAACAACTAAATAACTAAACAAATTTCTTGACACCACCAAAAAATTGTCACTTAAATGGAGAGGTGTTATAAATATTATTTATTATTATGGATGTCTATCTTTAGGAGAAATATTAGGGTTAGTGACTTTGGGATCAAGTCACTTTTCCCCTATAAATATAGAGGTTCCCTTCATTGTAAATCAATCCCTAACAAGAAGAAATAAAGAATTCTTCGCTCTTCTCTCTTTCTCTGAAATATTCTTCTTGCTTGCTTTATTATTTTATAACACGTTATCAGCACGATGCTCTAACCAATCGAGAAACTGAATAGTAATGTAAAGTTGTGGAACGTTTCCAGTTTGCTACGTAATCGTCCCAAAGGTTTGAACTCCAAATTTATAGTTTTATTTGCTGACCCAAAGGTACGTAGTTTTCTGTCTCGTTTATCTATTGCTATATACTTCAGATCAGTTTGGTAGATATTGTTGCTTATGTTACTACACGTCAAGGACATTAATATTTTTCATTACATGAGTTGCATAGAAGGTTTATGGATAAAGCTATTGTTTGTGCCCATTCTTTTTAAATCATTGGATATTACGGAAGGCTTGTTGTGATTACATAATTGAAGATATGTTAGAAAAAAAAAATTCTCTATATTATACACATGACTCGATTTGCTCCTGAAGTAGTAATATCTTAAAAGAGGTTTTAAGCTATCACAATTTGATATGCTTAAGCCACGTTCAGATAATTATGTTCCTTCCTTGAAGAATGAGAACTTTTGATAAATATTATAAATACAGGTCCATTCCCTGAAGTGAATGTGACAATATTTAGTAAAACTTATATACGACGCTATAGCAACAAAAAAAAAAAAAAAATCCACTTCCATTGATTCACGTTATTACCGGTTCACTACCAGGTATGTTCGCTTCAAAGCCATCCTAACAGTGGTATTTGTTTCTCTATCTTGTGGAAGATGCAAATAAATTTGTGAAGCTTGCTATTTTAGATTTAATTTCACATGGCTTAAGAAGAAAAGAAAAAAAAAGAGCTTTTGTTGAAACTTCACCCAAGTCATACAAGGACTCTGGGTACGAAGAGTAGTAATCATTTTTTATTATAACTATAACGTTCTTATGTGTCATTAATTGATATTTAGAAACACGAATAATTATTTACTTGTTATCCATGCAATGAATGGGTACCTTAAAATTATTTATGCATATTTTCTTGTGAGTTACAATAGGATTTGTCATCACTAGCATCAAATATCTTGCTGTTATTTTCATACGAAGCCTACAATCACCTGGAGTGATAAATATTTCCAAAGAACTCATACATAAAAGTTTTATTCCCTGAAGTGAATGTAACAATTTATGAATACAGATTCATTCCCTGAAGTGAATGTGATATTATTTAGTGAAGCTTATAAATACATATATTTATTTGATCGTGAAGATATCACCACTCACCTCCGGAAGAGGTAGAACAATTGATAAGAATTCTGAATATTCTATGCCTTATTCCGATGTAGTAAGACTTCAAAATTTACTCCCGAAGTAGTAAGAATCAAAATTTACTCTGAATTAGTAAGAATTTGAAATTTACTCATGAAGTAGTAAAAGACTAAAGTTTACTCGATGTAGTAGAATTTTAAAATTTACTCTGCCGTAGTAAAACTTTAGAAATTATTCTTGAAGTAGTAAGTCCTTAAACTTTACTCCCGAAATAGTACGATTTTGAACTTTACTAGTTTCATTATCCTAAAGTGAAAAGAGAAAATATTTACCACTACAAATTGCTTTATGATATTATATAGGTATATCTGCATGTTAATATGGTCTTTTACTTTTCGATGAAGGACTTTGCATTATGTTTACCTCTATCGAATTGGAATGGGTTTTGAAAGTATATTGTTTGAGTAATCATCTTTCATGTAGCATTTAACATCTTTATTAGTTTAGTAAACGAATATGATAGATCAGATCAAATTGTAATTAATTTTCTAATAATTACTAGTTACATCTAATTGTAGTCGGATTATTATGTCTTTGTTGTAATGGATCAAAATTTATCTTAGATGGATACAGTTGAGTTGAATTAAAAGTGGACTATGCTTTTCACTAAATATTTTGATATTTGTTGTTCCGTCATGCATAAAAAAATTAATTGCATTCCTACTTGAATAGTCCATTGTCCCACATACTTTGTTAAGAGCAAATAACAAGGGATATACATGTTATTTTGTGGTATGAAGACATTGCCGCACTTTCTTGTCATATGTCGAAATATATTAAATATTTTTAATATGAATCATTCCAAGGTAGATGAAAATACATCTTGTAGAAAAATGTCTATTATAATCACATTGATATAGCATGATTAATTGTTATTGATTTCCCTGAAGGAAATAACAAATTCATATATTTTTCTTGACCAAGGATGTAATATTTATGTAGTCACTACTAAGATACAAAATATTCATATGTTAATAGCGAATCTTCCTGAAGAAGATGTTTGAAAAACTGAAGTTTAGAACATAATGTTTAGTTTTCATTATTTATGAATTTATTATCTTTAAATGTAAATTCATTTACTAATTTTTTATATGACATCGGAAAGATCTAATCAAATTTTCTTTCACGACACCAGCAGTGTCTAAGTAATATTTGATCGTACAAAATTAATTAAGAGCTCCAGAAGAGCTAGAAGATCATGGCACTAGTAGTGTCCAATATATGTGATTATGGAGAATAAATTAAAGGCTCCTGAAGAGCTTATATAGTATTATGTCATTCATTGTAGATTGTAATATACAAAGTTCTTATGATTGAAACTCAAGTAGTAAACCGAAGTTTACTAAAGTAAATGGCTATCATATTAAAGATATAAATGATTGGAGGATTAAATATCTTGAAAATTATAGTGGGTAAGAAATATGTATATGAATGGTTACCCTCTTTATTCTCCAAATTGTACTAAACAAATATAAGCACGATGAATCACATGGTAAACCAGAAGTTTATTGGTACAAAAAATAATTCATGTCATTGTAAACCAGAAGTTTACTAAAACATATAGCACATTGTATGGTAAACCTGAAGTTTACTAGTATTATAATTTTATTAGTCGGCATGAGCGATTTGATCATCCCGATTCAAATATGATGTGCAGATTGAGTATTTGACATATATTGAAGAACTAGAAGATTCTTCAAGAATTTATTGTTGTTGCTTGTTCTCATGATAAGTTGATTATAATGGCTAAAGTTGGGATTGAGTTCCCGAAATTCTGAAAAAATATAAAAGGTGAATATGGGCCCGTTCACCTATTATGTGATGTCTTAAATAGATGCATCGATAAGACGGTCACATGTGTGTTTATTGTCAACCCGCAGTTTGACATATGCAAAGTTACTTGCTCAAAATAATTGAGTTGAGAGCACAATTTTCAGATTATGTAATCAAGATAATTCATCTTGTTAATGTTGGTTTATATCAAAGCTGGTTTGGCGTTGAATGCCTCCGATAAATAGATAAACCATTGCTAATGAGAACAAAGCTTCATATGTTGGTCTAAGATATGATGTATTGTATACAACATTACTTGTATGCTTCAGACCAATAAATTATGATAAATTCTCTCCTCACAATTGGTTCAGGGTTAGGAACCAAATATTTCCATCTAACAGTTTTTTATGTGTGGTATATGATTAATTAATCTACCGTGATGCACAAAGATGGATTCCCCTAAAGAAGATGGGATATATATTAGTTTTTCTAACATAAGGGGGAGAGAAGAAGCAACTGAGAAATATGTTATGAATTATCATTAGTATGATCCTCATTCAAAAGATAATTCAACTCAAATGCTAGAAGCATTTGCTGACCCAAAGTTAATTTCTAATTTCAGCTGCAAAATGCTCCTATTAAATTCATGTCCCTGAAGGACAGAGTCTATAGCATGCATGAAGCGTGGTAGACTAATCGGTTTCAAACGCAATAATCATTGAAAAGAAAGAGGAGGAAAATGATCAATGATCATTATAAGGAGACAATGATCATTATAAGGAGGCAATGTGCTCTTGAAGAGCCTACGACATAACACTTCATGAAACCTCATGAGAGTTTAGGCACCTAAAAATAATGGAAGTGATAAGATCTCAACAAGTTATGTCACATTGCGAACCGATATAAATGATCTATCGTCGACGATATCTTTGGTACAATATAGCGCAATATTGTAAAAGATTGTGAGGATCTAAATTCTACGTCTATTAAAACATGCTAACGTAGAAATTATTATAAGTGAAATGACGCATCTTGATAAGTGTAAAGCTTATTGGACCTGCTGTCCAGACACCAGAAGATGTCACATATTCAAATAGAAATAGATGTTGTCGCAGCCTATATGAATTACTTGACAAAATTATATGAAAATTCCTGAAGAATTTTAAATGCAGAAGCATATACAAGTTGTAGAAATTTGTTCATAATTCTTATATGAATTAAGTTAAGAAAGGTGAATGTGATTTTATCACCTTAATGAATATTCTTGACTAAGGGCACAAATGACTCTATTTATCCTTATGTCTTTGTGAAAATCAAAATCTGTCATATTGTTGGTGCACGTTGATTACTTGAATATCATTGAAACTCTTGAAGAGTTTTCAAAAGAAATAGATTATCTATCAAAAGAAGTTGAAATGAGAAATTTGCAGAACTCTTTGGCCCTGAAGTGCCATATCTTTATGCAATTGATGCATTTATATATTTTGCTATGACTTTGAGGGATTACAGTCATACGATGTTGTTCTATATGACAGTCAAATCATATAAAGATAACATTTATTTATAAAGCAATTCAGGAATGCACTTGGAGTGATTTCAACAATATTATATCTTTGATGCAACTCTATCCAAAGACTGAAGATGTAGCAACATACATAGCCCAACTAAATAGTGAATTCATAAAAGGATAAAGCTTATTTCACAAAAGTTGTTCTTCACACACAAGCTCCAGAAGAATGGTGATATCAACGTGCAAGAGATTTGTTCGAGCGATAATATGACTGATTTATTCACCAAGTCTCTGCAAACTACTTTCAAGAAGATGGTGCACAAGATTGGAATGCGAAGATTCAAGTTTTGGAGTGATGTACCCATCAGGGGGAGTTAATACGCGTTGTACTCTTTTTCCCTTAGCCAAGGTTTTGTCCCAATTGGGTTTTCCTGGTAAGGTTTTTAATGAGGCAACCAAATAGCGTATTATTAGAAATGTGTACTCTTTTTCCTTCACTAGATTTTTCCCCTTTGGGTTTTTTCTAGTAAGGTTTTAATGAGGCACATTATCTATCAAATAGACATCCAAGGGGGAGTGTTATAAATATTATTTATTATTATGGATGTCTATCTTTAGGAGAAATATTAGGGTTAGTGACTTTGGGATCAAGTCACTTTTCCCCTATAAATATAGAGGTTCCCTTCATTGTAAATCAATCCCTAACAAGAAGAAATAAAGAATTCCCCTCTCTTCTCTCTTTCTCTGAAATATTCTTCTTGCTTGCTTTATAATTTTATAACAAGAAGAAAATTAATTTTACAATATAATAGGCTTTTCAAAAAAAGTTGTGTTAAAAGTGAGGTAAGTAACGTTTTATAGTGACAAATTGTAAAGTATTACGGAATAACACAAAAGAGTCGTAAACTACTATTATATCATCTATTAGATAAACGATAGAATTGAAGGATAAGCTTAAAATAGTCTTTGGATACTAAATTGGAATAGCAAAAAAAAAAAAAAAAAATTAAATCATATGGTATGCTATTTTTCCTGCATACGGGTGTGTGTATTTCATGTTTCAAAAAAAAAAAAAAAAAACTTGAAATTCAAAATGTGAAGAGTTTTTATATTTCCATTCAGAAAAATATACAAATTATAAGTTGGATATTTTATATGGATATATTCAAATAACATTTTAAATCAGATACAATTTATACAAAAGATCACACACTTTTTAAATCAGACACAATTTACACAAAAGATTACTGTGTGTAATCTAAATATATCTCTCAGCATATTTTAGGTTTATCACAAAAGATATTTTCATCTTCAATTCATATTCAAATAAGGGATATGTTCAAAGTAGTTTTTACCCAATGCAATGCAGTTCAAAGTATTTTTTTTCTCAATTCAAATATTTGTATTTTCAATTTAAATTTGAATTAATATAGTTATCTCCACTCAAATTCAGAATCATTCTTTTATCTCAAATTTGATTAGATATTATCAATTCCCAACTACTTTTTAGTAAAATTTAACAAATTATTAATATAATTTTTTTTATATAAATGTAAATTTTTTGGTTTACTTTTATGCTGGATTTGCTTTATTTTCAAAATGCAAATGAGCTCTACATTTGCCAGATCATCTTGATAGGAGTCTGGGATCATAAGAAAAAATGGAACTTTTTTATTATTATTATTATTATTATTATTTTTTTTTTTTTTTATAGTGAAATTGGAGGATACCAACGAAAGGAAAATATTTGTATGTTCAAGATTTGAATTCTTCATTGTTGAAGATAAAATGATAAAGAATTCCATTAGGTTTAGATCACTTCTTCAAAATTCAAATTTACCGGAATCTAATTTAATGAATTATTTTCTCATTAAAATTTAAAATTTATCTTTCAATTATCAATTCAACACTTGTATTACAATTCTTATTAACTTTGTCCTAATTCTCATTAACTTTGTCTTAAAATTGACAAGTGGCTTGTTATTAGCTTGCCACTTGGCTTAACCACATTACTTGTACCTCTCTTATTTTATAAACTAGTATTCGTACCCGTGTGATTCGCAGAAAGTATTAAAAATATATTTATAAAAAATATCTTGCTTGTTAAATACATTGAATCATATATTATTTTAACAAAATTCGATTGTCATTGTATCTTTTAATGCAATGTATTTAATAACAAAATTTGTATGAAATTAGAAAGGACGGATGATAATTGCTAGGATATATTGTTAGTTCCTTAAAGAGATATAGAATTTCTTTTACTCCCTTAATAATATTTTTATTTAACTTTGATTAAAATTATATCATTATAGGGGAAAAAACTTCCCTCTAATTTTGCTTTAAAAGTTAAACACCTTCCTCTGACTTTGAACAACGACATCCCCACCCCCCCCCCCCCCCAACCCCCACCATCTCAATTGAACTTTTAAGTACTTTTTTACCCTCTATTATTGAACTTTTTCTTGTTTTTGTGTTTTAATATTATGAAATGTTTTCTTCTATTGTTAACAACCTTCCTCCCCCCTCCCTCCCCCCCTCTTCCTCCCCCCTCCTTTTCTTTTTTAACCATTAGCAAGAACTTGTTTCAGTTGCATATTATAAGGAATGACTATAATTAATTTCCAAGCAACTTAGTTAATAAGGAAAAAGATTATTACCCTCGTTATGTAAACATTAAACTCTTTTAAAAAAATTAATATGGTTATCCTCCCATATCTCTTGGCAATTATATATTGGAATCATGTATCCAACGACATCTCACATCTGTGGTCTGTCTCTCATATCCATTTTCTTAAAATCCTGAATTCATCAATTATTAATTAGACGTATATAGATTTTTCTCTAAACTTAAATACAGTATCCGAAAGTACCGAACACATATTATGGACTTAATTGTACTTATAGAATAAGTGAAGTAAAAATATGAAAAATAAGTTTTGAACATATATAATCTTGATAATTGAGCACAATAATATTTTAATTGTAAATTATCCGTATAAGTAATTTTGATGCATGTAGTATAAAGAATAATTATTAAAAATAGTGATATATTTTATAACAATTCTGTAATGATTCAATATTCTACTTTAAATGAATTTCAAAAAATGATATAGTTAGAAAATATTACATTAATGGTAACCAAAGCTCTAATAATTGAATGTATCGCCCTAATGTTTATCAATTAAGTCTTTTAGTATTTTTAGTTAAATTATCTTATTTATAAAGTTAATTCAAAGTATAAATACATTTATATATTTATTTTCATTATTCGGTGTTTTTGTTTTTGGCTTATTTTCTAAATTTGATCTTATTCACAATATGAATTTGTTTTAAGAATGCAAAAATCATCAAAATGCACACAAATTTAAATGAACTATATTCAGTTTAAACTCAAATTCAAACATTAACCGCAACTATTTAATTATTTTTATTAATTATGTTAAGCTAGCTATTAATTCAATTCAATTCAATTTCAAATTCTTTTGAACATCAATTCAAATACTTTTATCTTTTAATTTAAATAATTTTTTATGCAATTAAAAACATATTATCTTTCAAGCCAAATTCAAATTCCTTTATCTCAATCAAAATATTATTATTGTAATGCTTATTAACTTTGTTTCAATACTGATACATATGTGGTTTTTTCTTAATGTGACAGTCGACTTCATGTCATATGACTACTATCCTCCTTTTGTATATGTTTTATCTATTAAAATCTCAATTATTTGATAGTTTGTTTTAGCTGGATTAGGTTGCAAACACAAAAAGAAACTCTAGCATATATTTTCAATGTTTTATTTGAAAAGTCAAACATACATTGCATAACTGAGTTAATCTTATTAAATAAATGTCATTTTGAAATTGAGCATACATTTCATATTTGTTAACTAACAACAATGTCATATTTTTTAATCGTTTTTTTTTTTTTTTTTTTTTAAATTTTTTTTTTCTTCAAAATACCTGATACTTTTGATTTATTAGTAATGTCATACGACTATTTTATTTCGTGTTTTTTTTTTTAAATATTTTGTTGTGGAATTATTTCTTTGTTTAAAAGATTTACCATCCAATCAAATTGTATCTTCGTTTTGAATGATGTTTGATTAATATTAACTCTAACTTCTAAATCTTGCAAAGCTTTCAAGTTGAGCCCATACCTTTTAGATTTTTGTTGTCTCCTTTATGTTGTTATTTACTCAAATTCAAAGACTAAATTATAAAGCCAATTGATATTATTGTTTTGGTGAGAGAAGAACTATAAATTATCTCTTATATAATATTAATTTAATTCAAAAGGAGGTAATGGCGATAAATAAAAATTAGTGATAATTAAATTTAAATGTATACATAGATAAGTCAAAGATAAATACATGGAGATTTATATTATGATGTACTTAGTCAAATTTATAGTTTGGCGGCCTAGAATATAAATGATAATGTATCCTATATATTTGATTAATTTGAATATAAATGGAACCTATCCAAATAATGAAATCAACCCCTAGGGAAACTGTCCAACAAAAAATGAACTTTTTTTTTTTTTTTTTTGAAAAACCGAACACTAATATTATGATTCTTTTTGGACCATCTTAATAGAGCAAATACAAAATCTTGTTGAAAAGTGTTCATGTAGTGATATTAGTTAATAAAAATACCTTTTTAGGTAAATGCTGCTAATAGCTACTACGTATCATAGTTAAAGTAGTATGTTGAATAGAATCTTTGTGCTTACCATTGATCGCAAAAATCTTGTTCAAAGAAATTAAAGTTGAATGCACATAGCTTGAAACTCCGAGAATAAGAGTAAGAATATTCTCCTTCCGCAGTGAAATATATATATATATATATTTCAATTTCAAAAAGATTCAATTTTCAAAAAGATTATATTTCAATTCAAAACTTTACATTTAATTTTAAAAGCTATATCTTTCAAACAAATGATATAATATAGCATAAACATTGTACTTATCTGTTTATACTAAAATTCCGAAGTGTTTGCTTTATTATCCTTGTTTAAACTCGATTTGCCTTATCCCCAAGTAGGAGCTAAACTCAAATTTTAACAGATCATTTCAATTTCAAATAAGAATAATATATTTCTATTCTTATGTTTAAATTTTATATTATTGGCAAAGCTATCACATTTTTTTTTTTTTTTAAGTTTTGAAAGACAAATAAATACGTATGTTATACGCAATACATTTGTTATCCCCTCCACCCCCACCCCCACTGATTTGTTTCCACGCCTAACGCCCCCATCCTTGCTGCTATCTTATTTTTATTTTTTCATCATGATGAAGACTTTACTCCTTAAGTTACTTTATAAATCCATTTTATATTTTTTTATTGTTGATATTTTTAATCTTTTAATTTTAAAATAATTTTTTTCAGTTCCCTGCTGCTGTTGTTTTTGTTTTTTTCATTATGTTAAAATATGCTTTTTTAAGATGATAAATTACCACATAAAAAGATTACGAATTTTTTAAATAAAAATGCTACGAAATCCGAGGGACTAAATTTTTTATGTATCCGAATTCAAATTTCCTATCTCAATTTAAAAGTTTACATCTTTATTGGTTTAAATTTGTATAATTGGAAATTGATAGAAATACTAAATTATTTGCTAGAGAGTAATTGATGTAATTTAATTTCCAGCTCATTCTTTTAATTTTCAACTCATTTCTTTTAATAATTCAATATAATATTGAATAACCCATTTAATATGATACTTCATTTAGTTTTGATAATGGATTTGTTGAGATAAGTTAGATAAGTTCCATATTTTTAGGCTTAGATAAGCTCGATATATGTAAGCTTAGTTAAGCATTATTAACTAAATTTTCAGATTTATCTTTTTATTGAATTTCAATTATTTTTTTATCTTTCGTTCAAATTCAAAAATGTTATTACATCTCATTAACTTTGTCCTAAATTTGCCAAGTGACTTGTTATTATCTTGCCACTTGGCTTAACCACATTGCTTATACCTCTCCTATTTTATATATATAGATATAGATATAGATATAGATATAGATATAGATTGCTAGAGAGTAATTGATGTAATTTAATTTCCAGCTCATTCTTTTAATTTTCAACTCATTTCTTTTAATAATTCAATATAATATTGAATAACCCATTTAATAAAATACTGCATTTAGTTTTGATAATGGATTTGTTGAGATAAGTTTAGATAAGTTCCATATTTTTAGGCTTAGATAAGCTCGATGTATGTAAGCTAAGATAAGCATTATTAACTAAATTTTCAGATTTATCTTTTTATTGAATTTCAATTATTTTTTATCTTTCGTTCAAATTCAAAAATGTTATTACATCTCATTAACTTTGTCCTAAATTTGCCAAGTGACTTGTTATTAGCTTGTCACTTGACTTAACCACATTGCTTATACCTCTCCTATTTTATATATATAGATATAGATCTCTTAGTTTTTATATAATCAGACTAATTGAAACTTCTTATAACACCGGGAATAGTGCACATTAGGATCAAATATTAGGAACGTGAGCCAGGTTCCTAATATGATTAGAGCAATTATACTGTTAGTAACTGCTATACAATTTTTTATCCTAATGTACTTATTCCAGTTGTGTCCTTTCCTTGTATGTTCTTGTCCAAATTAATGAAATAATTAAGGGTATAAAAGTCGTTCAATATTTGAAAGATATTTTGGTCAATCAATATTTATTTTCTTGCTTTTTTACGTATCTCGTGTTGAATTTTCTATGAAATTCTAGTTCCTCTTGATAAATGATAGTCCCAATTCTTTTGAAAGTACTTGTTTTTATTAGACGTATTTTAGTGTACTAAGGAGTAATTGATTAAGGTACTTATTTTTAATGAAAAATTAAACAAATTAGTAGCTAGTTCAATTTTTAGGCGTAATGTGTCACCAGGTAGACATTGCATTCTCGTTGGACATTAATTGTATGTATTCTTGTTGAATAATCTAAGGAAATAGGTATTATAAGTACACTTTAATTTCTTTATCCAGTGTTCTTGTCCAAGAGATATTAGTATAACATAGTAACTAATGTTACGATTTTATCCTGCAGGGATAACTTTTATGGAAAATTAATGTAGCTTTCAAAGGTTATAAACATCGATCAATATTTCAAGGATATGTCTCTATATTCGTGTGTTGCACGAATATTTTATGTAAAATATTACAAAACGCGTACCAAAAATAATAAACTTTTAAGTTAAAAACATAATGCACTGAAGTTTTTCATTTCCACGAAGAGTTCCAAAGGCTATTCTGAGTCCTTATTATTTAAATTTCACCATAGTTAATTATCACATCATGCTAAAGGATATCCGCGAAAGTTTCTCAAGACCTATTCCAATTTCCCTGGTAGGAAAAACCCTTAAACTTTAATGCAAGAGAAAAAGATAGATGACTGAATGGCAACAAAGAATTGCACTTTCTTAGTTGGTGCAAGAAAATTAAAGCGATGGAAGGATAATTATTCGGAATGAGAGAAATCTTAGTAATGAGTGATATAGAGGGCCATGAACCGCGTAATATTGTTCCTATAGAACTGGTACTACTGAAAAGTCGAAAGTTGGTTATGATTAGAAGTCCGTGTAAATTACTATGCTATCCATCCTTGTGCCATTAAGGATAAACAAAAAAGTAAATAAAGAAGAAAAAGAAGAGGAAGAACGATAATTTAATGGTCAGAGTTGGTGATTAACTTTCACCAAAGACTTTAATATTATTCTATTATTCTCATTAATTTATGTAATGGTGCCATTATACAATTTAATTAGTTTAAAATTTACTTCTAAGAATTCCAAAAAGAAGAAGAAGGTAGAATTACTCATAACCGCGTTATCCCAATAATAAATATGCATTCCAAATTTGTTACTTGTAATTATTCAGTATCTTAAAGAAGAAAATTTAACTAATATATTACCGTTATGGCCTTTTGCCAAAATTTTACATATGCTCGAGAATTATTGGAAGCATATCAGCAATATTACAAAGAGAAAAAGTGAACATTGTGATTTCCATTACATCAAAAGAAATGTTATATCAAGTTACGTATAATTCCATTAACATGCCATTGGTCATTTGCTTTGTTAAACGGTTGCGCTGTTTAGAAAAACTTTCAATAAGCATAATTGCCTTTCTTTGTCTTCCTACAAAATTTGTTACAATTGCATACAAAATTTAGCGGTACATAACTTCCAAAAGAAAGAAAAAAGAAATAGCAAAAGAATCACAATTACAACAATATTGTAGATAAGTAAAATAGAGAACTATAATACCTTTCGATAACTACACCGAATTTTGTAACCTTCTTTTTATGGCACGACTTATGACTAATATATTCTAAAAAATTTATGATGGAGAATGTGGAATGGTGAGTCCTTACATAGAATTTGGTTTATCTGTTTTCTAGAGGGATTCAAGCAAAATAAATTAATCCCATACAAATTAAAATCCTAATGGTGCTAGATGATATCTTTGGGTGCAGAGGCGAATCGTGATTTTAAGAGGATGAGTTCACCTTAGAATTTTTTTTTTTAAAAAAAAAAAAAAACGCAAAAGTGCATTTAGTATGGTTCAATCCCACAACCTTAAGGGATTAAACTCAACACTTAACTAGTGCTCCACTCAGTCTAGTTTAACCATGTGTTCCTTCAGTTAATATTACATATAATTTAAGGATTATATACATAATATATCGAGTTTAGTCTGGTGACCATGTGTTCACGTGATCCATTTTTAATGGGTAGATTCGCCCCTGTCTGGGTGGTATTATTAGATGACAATCCACTAATTGAGGAGAATCAAAGGAACAACTAAGAGAAACAAATTTGAAGTTTTTATGCAAACTATACCTGCAATTGGCTTGGAATTCACTTGCCGACGGCTAGAGGTCAATGAGGTGTATGCATATAGTCCCCGAAACCTTTTGTATATATAATGGTAAAAGTGGCTCCAAGTGTTCTTATCCCATGCAAAATAGGTATGGCTTTAGAATTTAACAATGAATAGGACACTACAATTATGCGGTAATCAACATTTAGAAAGAATTGTATTCCATCACAACTTTTAAGTCGAAAAAGTTTGACTACAATTATATCCTGATTTGACTTAAATTTTTAAGGGCATAAAAGTCGATCAACATTATGGGAACATTTTGGTCGTTCAACATTTAGCGTAAATTATTCGTGCTTTTAATATATGTAGATATAGATATAGATAGTTGAGGAGCATAATTGGTCCTTTTCTATTCGAGCATAGAGCAATTGCTAGTAAGAAATAAATTTATTGAGCTACTTGACTAACATTCGTAATGGAACTCTTATGCCAAAATAAAAGTAAAAATAAAATTATTCCATTTCAAATAGTTCAAAAGCAGAATTCGACATTTTCCCTGTAAGAATCGTATGCTCTAAGGAGCACCACATATACAACTCTGCCACTTCCGACTCAACATCTTACTTGTCATCCAAAAGAAAGGTGAGAATGAGTGTGGTTATAATCAAGTTTAGAACTTGACTATATGAGGGTTTTGGCCTAAGAGGGCAGCGAAAGAAGATGGAAAAATGTAGGTCAATAGGAAATCCCAATAATTGCACACCGAATTAAAAGGCAGCCATGGCCCATGATGAAAGAAAAGAGCATAATTTTGACTTTATTACATCATTCAATTCATTTGGGGCTGACCTGGAATTGACACATCTAATCTACTACTAGTAGTAGTAGTCAATTGGCAATAAAGTACCTTTCTTTCTGTCTATTAAGTACCGAGTAGAATAGAAGAGAAATTTAATTCGATCAAGTACAACTTTTTTTATTCACCCCCACATGGCCTATAAAGGAGGTTATTTTGGTTATCTGATCAACACTAAGAAATAAAGCCTTTTACTGTGCTAGCAAGACATCATGCGCGTGCAGTTCTGAATCTTCTAATACCCATAGTTGATTCAGTTAGCACGATTTGGGTAAAATTTTCTCTTGTTATTCCAACAACCCGACTCCTAATTTTAAGTTATGACGTCCCGTTTCAGGATTCGAGACTTGGTACAGGTCATATTACCATTTGGGACTTAGTTGAAGGGTTCGGATTCGGACCCAAGTGAGTTTTGGAACCAAAACCCCCCCAATGGGTTATAGTAGATTTTATTTTTTTCTGGTGCAACAATAGTATTTCTCGATCGTGTAAGAGGCTTTGAGTGTGCGTCGCGGTCGCATGGTGTGTGTCGCGTTTGCGAAGGAGGAGGATTTGCTTGACTGCTCTTCACGGTCACAAATTTTTGTTTGATTTACAAGAACTAAACGAAAGATTAAACTTGAATTACCTAGAAAGCCTGTCAAATTCCAGAACCTACAACACTAAAACTGCACAGATTCAAAAAATAAACCAAACATAACATATATAAACTGCAAAAACTGCACCTCCAAATGTGAAATCCCATTAATTTTTTGTTATAATACTCGTTAAAATGTTCACTTCTAACAAACATAAGGGATCAAACTACTCAGGTATATATTTAAGGGACTATTTTAGACCTACCAAGTACAAGAGATAAATTTTATCATTTTTCTTGTAAGGAACATGCATCCATTTGGCATAATATTTCACAAAATTTCCTAGTTTCTCTTTGAGAATAGTTTGTTTTCAAGAAAAATAGCTTATGAACTGATGATGTGACCTAGGATGAGCAAGAGGTGTCCTCGTCACAAACTTGTAGGCCTACCTGTCCAAAATTAGTCTTAATTGGAGAAACGAAGATCATCATGTGTTTAGTGGAAGTAAAAGACGAGCAGTAAGGGATCACATGGAATAATGGAAATGGGTCATCCTTTAGCATAGGCAATAGCATATATATTCAGCCTCCTTGATCATATATCAGTACTCTTCCGGAATGTTATCTGCAGTAGCAATTGTTTCATTTTTAGAGAACAAAAAAATGTGAAGTGAGTTCTTGATTAGACCTCCGGTCGACTTTTCAAAATTGTTATGATGATAATCTAATAAGTTGAAACAAGAATACAAGAGTTTGGTCTTTCGGCACGTTATTGTTGATTTGTTGTAGAGATCATGGTTTTCTTGATTTAAAATTAGTATAGTTGTAATAGTGTGATTAACCTTTCATGCTTAGTGCTTTAATTTGTTTTCTCATTGCTGTTACTTTGTTTTCGAACTGTTTTCATTTGCTTTTACTTTAGCCGAGAGTCTATCGGAAACAATCTCTCTACCGCCTAAGGTAGAGGTAATGCTTATGTACACTCTATCCTCCCCATACCCCACTTGTGGGATTACACTGAATATGTCGTACTTAGTGGTTTAATTTGCTCGGTTTCACCTTTGGTTTCAACGGTTGACTTGTAGTGGCTCAAATCCCTTGTATGAGTAATCTGTGTCCCGATTAAAGTAGACATTGATACAGAATTTTAAGTCAGAATGTAGAGTATCAATGTATCCATTATTCTTTTGTGACAATAGTGCCGACTTAGAATACTAATATCAGGCAGGAAAGAACAAATATCATATGTAAAAATATAGGTATAGTTTGGATATATGAGGATGGATCACGGATGCAGTATTATCTAAGAGACATAAATAATAGACTTATTGGCCTGTTGAGAAGTGAGATCACATGGAAATGGGTCTTACCTAAGATTTTTTTTTTGCATTGTGTCAGAAATGCATGGATAAATCTACGTCACATTATTGAGCATAGTGATACAACATATGAAAGAATGTAAGAAGTTTATTTAATATTTTACAATGTACCAAAAACAAAAAAGTAACATTTTACCGTTAGGCAACGCAAAGGGAGTTTTACCTTTTCTTCTTCCTATAATTAACACGAAAGCAAGGGGCCTTTAGTTTTTCCTCAAGTGCTTTCTTGTTGATTTGGTGATTCTTTTATTTTTCACTATTGTGATGCCTACCGTTCTTTTGCATTGTATCTCTTTCTGTGTCTTGGTTTACCGTCGTTCTGAATAACTCATTATTGATTGAGAAACTGTTGGATAAACACGAAAATACTTGGAAGTTCTCATAGCTTGAGGCCTATCAAGGATATTGTTGTAGGGATATTTCACTGGTCAAGCTATATCACCAAGATTGATTAAACTCTTCTAGTATAACTAGAAGCATAAACAACAAAGAATAATTCAAGAAGAAAACCCAGTAGAGGTTAGAACGGAAGGTAGAATAGAATTTCTATTCTTGGTCAGTCCTTCTAAAAGAAAATGATATGTATTTATATAGAAAGAAAACTCAGCATCTTATAATGGGGGAATAATTTTTATATAAACATAATCACGTCTAGTAATGGCTACAAATCTAAATTAACAACAACAACAACAAAAGCAACAAAAACAACAACGCTATACCCGTCCCACAAGTGGGGTTTGGGGAGGGTAGAGTGTACGCAGACCTTACCCCTACATTGGGAGGTAGAGAGGCTGTTTTCGATAAACCCTGGACTCAAGGCAAGCAAATGAAAGAAGTCTGGGAAAAAGAAACAATTGAAGTGAAGAAGCCATGGAAAAATACTATACAAAGCATGACAAAGAATTCTGAAAAGGAAAGAGTAACTACAACAAATTAATATAATAATCGAAGTACAAGAAACAACAGCTAGTAACAGAAATCGAAGGACAAGAAACTACAAGAGTAATACTATGACTACTAGTATGGGAGGATAAGAAAGACAGCTCTCTCCTACATACTAACCTTCTATCCTAATCCATGTCCTCCACAAACTCCTGTATGAGGTCATGTCCTCGGTAAGTTGAAAATGTGTCATGTCCTGTCTAATCACCTTTCCCCAATACTTCTTCAGCGTACCTCTACTGCTCCTGAAAACATCCATAGCCAACCTCTCACATCTCTACACCAAGGCATCAGTGCCTCTCCTCTTCACATGCCCAAACCATCTCCGTCTCCCTTCTCGCATCTTGTCCTCCATAAAAGCCACTCCCACCTTGTCCCGAATACCATTATTTCTAATCCTATCTCTCCTAGTATGCCCATACATCCATCGCAGCACCCTCATTTCCGCAACTTTCATCTTCCGAACATGAGATTTATTGATTGGCCAACACTCCACCCTATACATCATAGTTGGTCTAACTACCACTCTGTAGAATTTTCCTTTAAGTTTTGGTGGTACTTTCTTGTTGCATAATACTCCAGATGCGAGCCTCCACTTAATTGGCCCTACACTAATACGATGTGGGATATCATCATCAATCTCCCTATTTCCTTGGATAATAGACCCAAATTACTTGAAACTTCCTCTCTTTTGGATGGTCTGGGTATCAAACCTCACTTTCACGCCAGCCTCATGTGTTACGTTACTGAACTTGCTGTCACGACCCAAACCGATGAGTCGTGACGAAAGTCTAACCTCTAGTGACCAAACACCCCTATATTCATATTTGAACCATACTGAACATCAAGGGCCCATAAGTGACTTAAACTGATCTCATACTACCTCATGAAAGGGCGACATCATGAACTTTGTACATTTACATACATACAAGCTGAAAGAACAGTACAAGCCAACTAGGCTGCTACATATGCTGTACACAAAAGAATAGGAGCCAACCAGGCTACATCATCTAACATACACATACATCTATCTACAAACCTCTACTGGAATATCAAGCTGTAGAAAGGATAGGACAGGGCCCCGTCATACCCATATGCATATACATCATCATAAGAATGGCATACCAAAGTAGACTGCAGCTCCGGATCAAATGGAGCGCACTAACCACTGCTGGATATAGAGGTCCTACAGAGCTGGACTACCTATCTGTCTACCTGAACCTGTGGGCATAAACGCAGCCCCCCGAGCAATAGGGAAGTCAGTACGGATAATGTACTGAGTATGTAAGGCATAAGAGTAACATAAGTATAAGCATAAGAATCATGAACGGAATCTGAAACTCAAAGCTAACTAATTGTCTGCATAGATTTGTATGAACAAGTATCTGTATAATTGACAATGCCTCTGTGGGCGCATAATCTGCATGCTCTCAATGACAATCATGCTCATGTATATAAATATAGGTCATAATGCTGAGAAACATTCAGCCCGATCCATATCCCATATAATAGTGCCGAGGAGTGTACGGCCCGATCCATATATCATATAATAATGCCGAGGAACGTACGACCCGATCCATATATCATCATCAAGGTGCACTCACTGATCAGGTGGTAATGCGTATATAATGCCTATCCATTTTCCCATACCCCATGTACATATAATATACGCGTATATAACGCCTTCTGGTCATGGGTCAATATGCATATGTATATGAATGCAATGCGTAACTGAAATGTATACGTAGAACTCTCGGAGTGACATAAGGTCATATTACCTCTGATGGGCAAATTTTGAGCTAACATCATCAACATAAGTAATCTCGAGACTCATGAACAGAAGGAACAATCATACGGGGTATAGGGACATCAAAGACTGAAATACTCCTAATGCTTCTAAGAGTAGAGTAATATGGAAGCTCATTAAATCGCTTGTTGGCTCAGATCATAGAATCATGCCAAAATGAAGAAGGAATATCCTTAACATACCTTAAAATCTCCTTAATCATTTAACATTCTCCTTCCACGTTCACAAGATCTACATTTAAAAGGATCATACTAAGGTTAAGTCACACTCTTAAGTTCAAACTAGAATAATTCATGAGCTAGAGAAAATTGGGCAGCATTTCCTTTGTTTCATTGACTCCCTCCATATAATAGACAATTCCCAAATATCAATAGCAACATCCATAATATGATAATCAAGAGGCTTCTTCAAGTTAAGCATTGTCCAATCCTCAAAACTCCTTGTTAAGGTCATCCGTAACAATAGCTACAACACAACACCATATTCACTTACATACAATACTTCCTCAACATCATTAGTAACCCCCCTCCCCCCAATAAGATTATACTCATAGCATACTAAGAATCATGACTCAAGTTAATTTACTATTCAAAAATATCATTAAATTCATATTTGAGCTTCATCTTCTACTTTTTTCCCTCATCCAAGTTATTCAACAACCAAATACTTTTAATAACATGGAAACAAGTATAGAAACTCACCTTAATCACACAAGAGAAAGATTTTGAATCAAATCATTCACTTGAGTGAAACCCCAACTTCAATCACCAAAGAAAATCTTGAGTTTTACAAACCCTAGTGAGCCTTCCAACAATTGGATCCTTTTATTCTTGCTATTTGATCTATGATCTCTCTTGGGTTGTATGGATATGCTTGAGAGAAGGTTCTAGAGCTTTTAGGACTTTGGAAAAAGTTGGAAATGAAATAAATGAACTAGGGTCGTCCATATATAAAAATATTAAAAGCTGGCCCGACCCGATTATACGGACCATTATACGGTCCGTATAAATGGACCGTATAATCCCACCATATTTTACCCATCTTTGAACTGGTTATATGGACCATTATACGGGCCGTATAAGTTATTCGGTCCGTATAAGTGGCCGTATAACCCAAATTTTTTCGAAACTTTCTCGCGTCGATTCGTTCAACCTCCAATCCTTATGGAACCTTATTGACACTTATATAATACTTCATTAACCATCTAAGGGACCTCATATCTCTTCCTCAAGGTGATACTAGGCAATGCATAGCTCAAATGATACGAAATTTCCCAAAACATGGCCCAACCTTAGCTTTCTCCGACGAACTTACTTCTTTAGCCTCAAATGCCTTTGGAATCTTAATTAGAATCATCGAACATCCTTATTCACCTTACAAGGGCTTCATGTATACTTTAGATTTACATTGGAATGTTCATAATGCGAGTGACACAAAATTCCAAGGTGTAACATTCTCTCCCCTTTAAGAATATTCGTCCCCGAATGCTAAGCTCTCAAGGATTTTATAAAAATTTTGCCAGAGTTTTTCCTGTAAATGTACCAATCCATCCTGTACACAACAACCCAAAATAGTGCCTCACAGGGCCACATAATATAATACACAACACTATGGCCTCACACAACCAATCGGAACAACCATAAATCAATACTATGGCCCCACACGACCAAGAAAACATCAAAAGAAAGCATTACATACCTGAGGAAAATGGTGTCTCTGCCTGAGTCTCCTCTAGAGGTGGAAATAAATGTGGGTACTTGGACTTCATGTCTTCTTCGGCTTCCCAGGTCATTTCCTCTCTATTATTATTTCTCCATAAGACTTTAACTGAAGCTACATCTTTGGTTTTGAGTCTCCGTACTTGCCTATCTAGAATGGCAATAGGAATTTATTCGTAGGACAGTTGCTCGGTGACTTGAATATCATCTACAGGTACAATTCTGGAAGGATCCCCAGTGCACTTACGAAGCATCGACACATGAAAAATCGGATGCGCAGACTCCAACGCAGACGGTAGCTCTAACTCATATGCCACCTTACCCACTGTACGAATAATTCTGTATGGTCCGATGTACCGAGGGCTCAACTTACCTTTCTTGCCAAATCTCATCACTCACTTCATAGATGAAATTTTCAGGAAAACCCAATCGCCTACTTCAAATTCCAACTTGCATCGTCGATTATCTGCATAGGATTTCTGTCGACTCTGAGCCGCTAGCAATCTTTCCTGATTTACTTTTACCTTGTCAACTGCTTGCTGAATCAAATCTGGGCCCACTAACTGGTTTTCTCCAATATCAAACCATCCTATAGGGGATCTACATCTCCGCCCATACAAAGCCTCATAAAGAGCCATCTGGATACTGGAATGATAACTGTTATTATAGGCAAACTCAATAAGAGGTAAATGATCATCCTAACTGCCTTGAAAATCAAGTACACAAGCTCTCAATATATCTTCAAGTGTCTGTATAGTACGCTCCGCTTGTCCATCTTTCTGCGGATGAAAAGCGGTACTAAGACTCACCTGAGTCCCCAATCCATCCTGAAAAGATCTCCAGAAATTACCTGTGAACTGTGCCCCTCTATCTGAGATAATGGCTGTAGGGACACCGTGAAGTTGTACAATCTCTTTAAGGTAGAGCTTTGCATAATCTTCAGCCGAATAGGTAGTTCTGACAGGTAAGAAATGAGCTGACTTTGTGAGCCTATCAACTATGACCCATATTGAATCATGCTTCCGCTGAGTACGGGGAAAACCTGTAATGAAATCCATATTAATTACCTCCCATTTTCATGTCGGGATCTCCATAGCCTGTAATAAACCTCCAGGCTTCTGATGCTTTATTTTAACTTGCTGACAATCCGGACACTGAGCAACAAATTCCGCTATGTCTCTCTTTATGCCATCCCACTAATACACTTCCTTGAGATCATGATACATCTTTGTTGTGCCCGGATGGATAGAATAGCGAGAATAATGGGCTTCCCCTATAACCTGCTGACGGAGGCCTGCAATATTAGGAACACACAGTCTACCTTGATATCTGAGTACTCCATCTCCTGTAATAACGAAGGACGTCTTTTCTTTCTGAGGAGCTGTATTTCGGTAGTGAACTAGAATAGGATCTTCATACTGACGCTCCTTTATCTCCGCCACCAAAGATGACATCACTGTATCCTGAACTGTAACTTCTGTATCACCTGAGTCTATCAATCGGACTCCCAAACTAGCTAGCTGGCAAACATCACGGGCTAGCTCCTTCTTCCCTAGCTGCAAACATGACAAGCTACCCATAGATTTATGACTAAGAGCATCGGCTACTACATTGGCCTTTCCAAGATGGTACAGAATGTCAACATCATAATTCAACAATTCTAGCCACCGCCTCTGGCATAAATTCAAGTCCTTCTGCTTAAAGATATACTGGAGGCTCTTATGATTAGTATAGATATCCACATGGGCACCGTATAAATAATGTCTCCACAATTTCAAAGCATGGACCACTGCAGCTACCTCAAGATCATGAGTTGGATAATTTTTCTCGTGCTTCTTCAATTGCCTAGACGCATAAGCAACAACCTTACCGTGCTGCATCAATACACATCCCAAACCAATACCCAAAGCATCACAATATATCACATAGCCATCTATTCCTTCTGAAAGAGTTAAAACGGGTGCTGAGGTCAATTTGTCCTTCAATGTCTGAAAACTCCGCTCACATGCATCTGTCCACTGGAACTTGGCTGATTTCTGAGTCAGCTTGGTCAACGGGGCTGAAAGAGAAGAAAACCCTTCTACAAACCTTCTGTAATAACTAGCCAAACCCAAGAAACTACGTATCTCCGTTGGTGTCGTGGGCCTTGGCCAATTCTTCACAGCTTCTATCTTTTGAGTATCTACTCTAATGCCTTCATCTGAAATAATGTGGCCAAGAAAAGCCACAGAGTTCAATCAGAACTCACACTTGGAGAACTTAGCATACAAATCTCTGTCTCGAAGGATTCTAAGCACTGCTCGTAAATGTTCTGCATGTTCTACCTCCGACGGTGAATAAACCAAAATATCATCTATAAACACAATTACGAACAGATCTAAGAAGGGCCTGAATATGCGATTCATCAAGTCCATGAACACAACTGGAGCATTAGTTAACCCGAACGACATAACAGGGAACTCATAGTGCCCATATCAGGTCTGGAATGCCGTCTTCGGAATGTCTTTCTCTTTTACCCTAACCTGATGATATCCCAATCTAAAGTCTATTTTCGAGAAATATTTGGCATCTCGTAATTGATCAAACAAGTCATCAATTCTCGGGAGTGGATATTTATTCTTTACAGTCACCTTATTCAATTGCCTACAATCAATACACATTCGCAAGGAGCCATCCTTCTTTCTTACAAATAATACCGTGCTCCCACAAAATGCGATATCGGGCCTAATAAAACCCTTCTCAAGTAAATACCTCATTGCTCCTTTAATTCTTTCAACTCCCATGGTGCCATTCTATAAGGAGGAATAGATATTGGCTGAGTATCTGGCAATACATCGATAGTGAAATCAATCTCTCGCTCTGGCGGAATGCCTGGAAGCTCATCTAGAAACACCTCTGGAAACTCATTAACCATAGGGACAGACTGAAGGGTCGGTGACTCTGCTTGTACGTCCTGAACCCGAACCAAGTGATAAAAGTACCCTTTTCTAATCATCTTCTTTGCCTTAAGGTAGGAATAAACCTACCCCTCGGCGAAGCAGCCTTGCCCTTCCACTCAAGGACTGGCTCGCCCGGAAACTGGAGTCGAACTAACTTCGTTCTGCAATCAACATTAGCATAACAGGATGCCAACCAATCCATACCCATGATCACATCGAAATCAATCATGTCTAAGTCAATCAAATCTACTAAGGTGCGGTGATAACAAACTATCACTACACAGCCTCGGCTTCATGTCCACTTTAGATTTACATTGGCATGTTCATAATGCGAGCGAAACAAAATTCCAAGGTGTAACACTTGCACTCCAAGTATTATGTCTTGGTCTTGCTCAGCCTGAACCCTTTAGACCGTAGGGTAATCTGTAAACCTCCAGCTTAGCGTTAACTTCTCCGCAAGTCTCGTCAATCAGAACTATGTCATCCATGAGAAACATACATCATGACACCTCATCTAGAATTCATCGTGTCAATTCATCTATTACCAAGGCAAATAAAGATGAGCTAAGAGCTGATCCCTGGTGTAACCCCATCACAACTGGAAAGTGCTCCTAGTCTCCAGCCGATTCATTAATATGCAATTGTGAAACTATTATATGGTATAATGACACATTAGCATTCTAGAGGATGAATATAAAGCCTTGTAATGCCATACAACTAGTTAGGACTCACTTGAGTATATCAGAGTCTAAAATTTGCTAACAAGTGTAACGTACGATATCAAATTTAGGGGAAGCGATAAAGTGACTTAAAATATTCAAAACAGACAAAATAAAATGTACCTGAACCTGAATAGGAGTCATGATTTGCATAACCAGTGCGTGAGATGAAACATAACAATTCATTTATTGTGGCGCTATAGATATGCGTTAAACAATAGATGGGGAAAACCTAGATGGAACTGTGGATATGCGTCGCACAACACTTGGATGAAATTTTAGGTTGATCTGGCGCGATGCTTCTGCTACACACACGGTACCCTAAAAAATTTCAGAATTTCAAGTCGCGTCGGGGAGAGGGAACACATATTATTTCATTAACGTTTTTAGGTGTTTGGTAGGAGAAAAATGACCTAGGGCCATCCTTTTGCATCCATGGTAAGAATACAAACTTAAGTGAACTCAAGACATTTAATGCAAGAATATATACGAACTCAAAAAACTTAACACAAGACTATATATGAATTCAAGATATTTGAAGCAAGAATATACAAGGATCAACACAAGGAATTATAGATTTTTCATCCAATATTCAATAACTCAAGGTGGGGGCGAACCTAGGGTTTTCTTTTCCTGGAAAGATAAAACTCAACTCTTTCTCTTTCTATAAGTAGTGATAGAGCATAAAAAATGTATTATACAAACTAATAGATCATTTATACCTTGACTTAAACAAACCATAGCCCCATGGATGGGGATTTGATTAAGTTATGGGAAAATTTTGAAACCTTTGGACATGTATTGACTAATACTGAACCCGAATGTCAAATGAACTGTGAATTAGATGTTAAAATTGCTTGAAGAACATGAGAAGTTGAATTTGAGCATGTAGCTCGAGGTAGTTAAGGCTTACTTACTTGTTAAAAGGGAATTCTTGTTAAACCTATGTATTCCACGCACTCAATAAAATTCCCTATGTAGAATTCTTATGATTTTGCTCTCATTCCACCACTTCTTACTTAGTACGGTCCTAAACATTATTAATTGACTTTTATGACTTCAGTGAGTAAGTTACTAGTATGAACCATTACATGTTACATCCATTGGATTGCCATGCTTATGCTTTGTTTAGATTAAGTTACTAGTATGATTAAATCAAACTCAGACCGGAGAGCTAGTCCACCTTCGTTTGCATGAGTACCACGAGGGTTAGGGTTAGGTACCTCACGCTCATAGGGCCTATTGCATTATTTTATGCAGAGTTAGATTGATACTACCCCTGCGTGTTGCTAGATCTCACATACGCGGGGAAGCAACATGAAAACCTTTTTTCTCAAAAAGTAATTTGTTTTCAAATTAATTCAATATTAAGTTCCATGACAATTATTCAGTTTACAGTTCAGTTTATAGTCTAGTTTTCAGTTATCAACATACAATTATTTAGTTATCTCCATATATCAGTTTCTAGTCTTAGATAAGTTTTCCTGTTTCCTTGCTATTTATTCCTTTTTCTAGAAAGCCTTGACCCATTTTTTTTTTATCAAGGAGCCGTACTAGGTATCCTGTCAAAGATAATTAGCCTCTAAGGAACTGCTACCATTTTTTTGGATGTAGATACTGCAGATCGCATTCCAAACGTGATCAGATAGGTTCGGGCTATAGCTTAGCTCAGTTCTTCTTGTTACTTCGTGGGAGCTTAGTCATTATCATGTTATTTCAGACCATTAGTATTTTGTGGAGTGCCCTAAAAACAATATATATTTAGTATCCTTAGAGGCTCATGACTAACCTTAATGGGTGTTTATGGATTTCATTCTTAGTTTTCAAAGTTTAATTTCATATTCAATTATTTCAGTAATATTAATTATGTTGTGACCTTTTAAGTTATATTAGGAAATTAAGTGATATTATCTATCATGCTAGTTTAGGGTTTACTCAACAAGTAGTTAGTCTTTGGGTGACAATTACGCCCCACCACAGTTTTGGGGCGTGGCAACTTGGTATAAGAGCAGCTAGGTTTAGGGTGTCTTAGGGAGTCATAAGTCATGTGAGGTTGTCACGACCCAAAATCTACAAGCAGCAAGGGCACATAAACCTAAACCCGTTAGGCCAACCCTAACTAGTTTTAGTCCGATATTTGTAATTTCAGTGGAAGTATAGAGAAGAAATGAAAAATTATGTTTTAGATGATATCTCATAACCACAATGCACAAAAAGTTACAAAAAAATTGCCCCAAAACCTGGAAGAGGCAAGTACAAGAGCCTTTAAGATTTTTACAGGTATGGAAATTTGCAACTGTTTAGAGTAGGAAAAGATAGAATATGTAAATTAATAGGAGACTGGTGTTGCTGATCAGCCAAACAGCTCACCCCAAGATCTTCTCAAATCTGCAACAGACTCAAATAACTCCAAGTGCCCCACTGGCACTCAGATCCGAACCTGCACCCAAAAAGAGAGCAACAAGTGTAGTATATGTAAAAAATAAGACGTACCCAATAAGTATCACTAACCATCTCTTCTAGAAGTAGTGACAAGGTTTAATCACTGGAAAAATTGTGTCAGAGTGAAACGGGCATAGCAAGAATAATGATCAATAACAGTAGCCAAATGAAATAACCCAGGTACAATAAATAGTTTCAATCATCATATTTTTCACACCTTGGACCTGGACCGGACGAACCAATATTGAGATAAGTCTGATAATATAAAGACGTGGCCAATACGACTAACACAATGTCCGCAAATACCGACTGACTGCTACTTTAGTCTATTAAGCCTCTAAAGAATACTGAAGGCACTTGTGATTTGTGAAAATATCAACGTGAACACCATACAAGTAGTGACGCCAAATCTTTAGTGCGAAAACCAAAGCTGCCAACTCCAAATCATGAGTCGGATAATTCTTTTCGTAAGCCTTAAGTTTTCTGGATGCATAAGCTACTTCCTTACTATGATATATTAAGACACATCTAAGACCAACTCCTGAAGCATCAGAATATACTACGAACCGTTCTGTTCCCTCTGGTAGCACCAAAACTGGGGCAGAAGTCAACCTCATTTTCAACTCTTCAAAACTTCGCTCACAAGCATCTGACCATTGAAACTTGACTTTCTTGTGAGTCAACTTAGTCAATGGAGCTGAGATAGAGGAAAACCCCTCCATAAAACATCTATAATAGCCTGCAAGACCCAAGAAAATTACTTTCTCTATTGCTAAAGTGGGTTTGGGCCAATTCTTCATTGTGTTAATTTTATGAAAATCCACTTTCACGCCTTCCCCTGAAATGACGTGGCCTCAAAAAACTACTGATTTCAGCCAAAATTCACACTTGGAAAAGTTTGCATAAAGTTTGCGATCTTGAAGAGTCTGTAACACTATCTTGAGATGTTCTGAATTAGTCTCATTACGAGAATAGATCAAAATATCATCAATGAAAACAACAACGAACAAGTCAAGAACGACTTGAAAAATCTATTCATAAGATCCATTAAAGCCGCTGGCCTATTCATCATCCCAAATGATATCACCAGAAATTTGAAATGACCATAACGGGTTCTGGAAGCTGTCTTCAAAATATCAACTTCCTTAACCTTCAACTGATGATATCCCAACCTGAGGTCAATTTTGGAATAACACTGGGCGCCCTGAAGTTGGTCGATCAAGTCATCAATTCTGGGAAGTGGGTACTTTTTTTTTAATTGTGACCTTGTTCAACTGGAGATAGTCAATGCACATACACAAAGAGTCATCTTTCTTCTAACAAACAAGACCAATGCGCCCCGAGGTGAGACACTTAGCCTAATAAATCCCTTATCTAGAAGTTGTGTGAACCACAATAGCCTATAGAACCAAAATTTTAAGTTTTGAGTTTTCTAATGAATCAGTTGTAGAATGGAAGGGTGATTAGTGGCGCTTATGGGTAGGTTTAAGTCCTATCTTAAAGCCACAAGTCATAAAAGTTGGGTGAACCACAACTTTTTGGGTTCTACTATGAATTTCTTTGCGACAAATGGGGTTACATAAGATAAGGCAGATCGTGGATCCATAAAAGCATAAGCATCAAAGGTGAAAACTATTAATATATCTGTGTCACGACCTAACCCGCCATGACCGGCACCCAACTAAATCCTAGTGGGCGAACCAACACACAAGATCTCTATTCATTCAAGTCTGAATTTTAGATTCAACAAGTCAAACGATTATACTCATTCACGCATCAAATAAACTAGTTAGGTCATGCCATAAAATACTAAAAACAAATGCGAAAGTCTAACTATTACAATTTTCCCAAAATCCAAAAGACATCGTACAGGACTCTAAGCCAAAGCACGTCTAAGAACTAAAATCTATCTAATGAATATCCATAATGTCCAGAAAAGAAAAGACATCATAAGTAGAAGATCCTCGGGCGGCCTGGCATGAGAAGGAGCTCACCCCAAAATCTGTCAGCAAATCTCCTCCACGCTAGATGTGAGGACGAGTAGCGGTCTCTATATCAAAATCTGCACTCAAAGAATGTAGCAAGGTAGTATCAGTACAAACACTATGTGTTATGTCCCGTATTTTGTATACTGGGACAATTCGGTGTAACTATGATAAGTTAGGGCCAAAACCATTCCGGGATGCAAAGTCGGAATTTTTGACCTTCGATTTTATTTTAAGTCATAAGTTGTGCATGAATTTGTTGGCATGGAACAATTAGTAAAATTTGGGACCAAAATTGGAATTTATGGAACTTGAAAATCATGCATTTTTCTATGTATTGGCCGTGTGGTGTGGGATTTGGCCCACACAAATTGTGGGCTATTTTAATTGGTCCAACATAAGTGTGGGCCAAGGGACACATGTATGATTCACTTAGAAGCTTAAAAGATGATCACCAAGTCATCTTTAGTCATTACAACACTTAGAAAAAAAAAAGGAGAGAAGTTGAAGAACAACCATAACCATTCGGCCAAAGGGAGAGAAAAAGAGGACCAAGATTTAGCCCTTCCAAAAATATTTCCTTGGTGTAAACCCACTAATTGGAGGTCCCTAAGTAGCGTGGAAGTGTTGTTCGGGTCATCAAATCATCCATTGTGTAGATCGCAAACCCTAGCCCATTTGTGAAGTTGAAGAAGAAAGGTGAGTTTTAATCTTGTTTTATGTGTTATGAATGGTTTATGTGTGTTGTAGTATGCTAAAATGGAAGAAATTCATGATAGAAATCAAGTTGAAGTTGAAGTTGTGTAGGTGGTGTTTGGCCGAGTATGTGTATATTGTGTTGGAAGTAATGAATTAATGTTAGTTAGCATGTTTTGATTGTTGTAGTGTGAAGAAAAGAATGAAAATCATCTTTGTATATGTGTGTGGTGTTGGCCGAATGGTCCTCCTTTGGTGTAGTTGGGATGAACAAATCGTCGTTATTATTTTGGTTGTCGTCGTTATGGATTTTAGGATGAAAAATGCAAGTTTAAATGACTCAAAGTGATGTTGTGTTGGTTGTGGGTTGATTTGAAAATTAATGTGAATTTTATGTAATTTTTGTAGTTATGGAAGTTGCATAGCTAATGTGTGAATTATTAGTGTAATCCATGAATTTGGAAGAGAAGAATATGAATCATGTGTTCTCGGGTTTGGGGAAGAATTCGGATGAAATGGAGCCTTTGTTGGATGGTTGGAAATATTGTATGAATTGTTTAAAATGTTCTTGAATGTTGTTGGTATGGGCTTTGGTTGGTATTGGAATGTATGAGCGATAATGTTGGCTTGAATGTAAGCCATTGAATTGAAATAATGAATGTCGTTGAATGATGTGAAAGAGGGTTATTAATGTTATGTTGCCTTTCGGATTGATTGTTGATGTTGCTAGGTTGGTTGTTGTTGTTGTTGTTGTTGATTTGGCCGAGTTAAATTCTCGGGGTTGGTGTATTTACAGGGGAAATGCTGCCCAAATTTCTGTAGAATTAAGGGCTAATTTGGAATTAAATGCCTAAATGGCTATAGCTAATAATTGATATCCGTTGACTTATTTGTAGACCTCGGGGAGTCTGAGACATAGGTTGGAGTTTGGATTAGCTTGGAGAGCAGACGAGGTATGTAAAGCGCAACCCTTCCTTCTTTTGACATGCCTTAGTCGTAAATAGGCTATGATACGAGCCTCGAGGAAATTCTACCCTCACGATCCGACCATGTCTGTGATTCTTATTTGTTCCTTAGTCTTCGTATGTTTGATATGATAAAATGTTGGCCCTTATGTCTTTTGTATGACTAAGTTTAAAAAGTTGCATAAAAGTTTGGTTTTTAAAAAGAGTTTTGTTCCTAAATGATTCCGAAAACTACGAAAGTCCGTAACTTCCACAGACAGAACCGGATCGCCTCGATATGCTCAAAAATGATTCCATGATGTATGATGACTATGTTTTTCATCGGCGGGCCCAGCTCGGGTTGACACCCGTCCGTGGGTCTCGCGACTTTCCTTTACGTACTTCGATGACTTTTGTAAGACTATGATGTGATCGTTATCCCGATTTCAAGTATGATCGGTTTACACACCTTTTAAGTTTATGATAATGATCTTATGCATGATTTTGGTACGTAACTATGATTTCTGAAATTCGGTTTGATATGCTCCCGAGTGATATTCGGAAGGAAATCTGATTTGACTACCGTTTTGGCCTATAAACGATGGTTCGTGTGATTAACATACTAAGTCTTTGAAATTGTTTTAAACCGTATTTGGTTACTTATAACCTTGTTCGTGTATTCTGTTATTACATTTTTCGCCAAGACCCGGGCCGGTTATGTTATCGTACGCACTGTCCGTATTCTGAAATATGATGTGTCCGGTTCGCCGAGCCCCTTTTCGGCCGGGAACCGCGTATATATTATGGTGTTATGATGTGTCCGGTACGCCGAGCCCCTTTCAGCTGGGTACTGTGTATATGTGCTACGTTATATGGTATATCTATGGATTCTGGAATATGCTCAGTGGGAACCAGAGCCGGTGGTGGGGCAAACCCAATGGTGGGGCAAACCCAATGATGAAGCAAAATTCCACATTGGTTTAGGCAAATCCCACATTGGTTTAGGCAAATCCCACATTGGTTTAGGCGAATCCCACATCGGTTAATGTCAGCTCATATGATAAGGTATGATGTTATGATGTGCTTCGGTAAGTATATGTATGATCTGTATTTCAGGAGTAAGCGTGTTGGCATTCTGATTATTATAGTTGTCTTCTGTGCCTCTGTTGCATGACTTGCGTGTCAGATGACAGCATTTTGGTATTCTGGTTATTATGTTTACTTTCTATACCTCTGTTTCGATCATGGCTCAGATTTGTTACTATATCTTCTGCTTTGCATATTCAGTACATATTCGTCTATGACCCCTTTCTTCGGGGGGCTGCATTTCATGCCCGCAGGTACAAATACGCGTTTTGGTGATCCACCAGCGTAGGATTTCCGTTCTGCTGTTCAGAGTGCTCCCTTTGTTCTGGAGCCAATATTTTGGGTATATACTCTTCTGATGTATATGGTTATGTTATTCAGGGTACGGCGGGGCCCTGTCCCGTCATCTGATTCGGTTGTTCTGTATTAAAGGTCTGTAGACATAGATGTGGGTTATGTATAGTTCTGTTCAGATGCGTTGTGTGAGTTGCGTTTGGGCAGCCCATCCGCCGTGGCAGCCTTGTCGGCTGCGTGTAGGTATACTTTGATACGTTATGTTTATTATGACAGCCCTACCGGCTTCTGTGCAGTTTATATGTTAGTATATGACAGTCTGGAACCACATATGATCTCTATGGTTATATAAATTGTTTGTATGCGGATTTCGGTTAATGAGTGCGTATGGGTGCCCAGCTCGGGCACTAGTCACGGCCTACGGGGTTGGGTCGTGACACTATGTACCGGTAAGCATCATAGGCCGACTAAGATTAGTATCATGCATATCATATGAAATCAATAAAATAAACAAGCCAGTCAATCATACACAAATATCAATGCATCACAACAAGTCAACCACAGACAAACATAACAAATCACCGGATTGCCAAGAATCACCAACACGCTAACTACCACGGAGATAAAAGTACACTGTACCCCCACTCACTGTACACACATGTTATCTGATGTCATAGCTCAATAGTCATGATCTGCAGGGGACCCATGGTGTCCATGTACCACTCGTTCCGGAACACTCCTCGGACCGGAGCACAACCTCCGCTCCGGAACGAACCTCGGATGCGGGATATAACAATAGACCTTTCATTTCTGGAACTAACCTCGGACCACGAGCCCATCATCTAGGCCACATATATGCCCTGTCATACCTCTCACAGAACAGTGTTTCTTACCTACTCAATATCCATATTCACTTCGTCATTTCATGTCACAATACCCTCGAGAAGACTATATTAACTTCTCGTCACAATACAACCATTGCAGATTAAATCACACAGGAATAATGGCATGAAGCCTACACCACATTCAATCATAAACACATAGGACCTTAACCACACAATATCATGTAATGAATACTAGACATGATTTCTTCTAATGAAATCACAAACATACATTCAACTAAACAAAGTCTAACTGAAGTAAACAGTAACCTACCTCATAAGCAGAGCAGGAACAATGCAAGTCACTCCGCTATAGCCTTTCCTTTCCTCAAAGCCTCGGAACGCTCAAAGTCTAGAAATAGGGGACCCAATGAGTTATAATACTCAATCATAAGTTCCAATGCAAGAAAACCCTTCCCTTACCCCATTCCAAGGGTTGGATGATTTTCTAGGCGATAAACAACCTATTTAGACCCTTAGTACTCATTAATCATCAATTTATAACAACATTCTATCAATATTACCTTACAAGCAGTTTTCCATGGCAAAGACACCATTTTTATAGAACCCTAGGTCTCCAATCACTTAGTTTATGTCTCTAAATGTTCAATTTATGATCAAGAACAACTAACCGACGCATTTAGATGATAACTAAGTGATAATAATCATAACCCAAAAAGTTTAGAAGTTCCATTAATATTCTAGGGTTTTCTAATTCAATTTCACCATTAAAGACCCATGAGGACAATTATAATCATGGAGGGGAAAGGAATGATAGAATGAAAGCAATGGAACTTACCTCAAAAGATTATCTTCCCCTAGCTTGGAAATTCTCTCTAAGTGTTTGTTGGGAAGTGTGTTGGGGTGTTATGAATGAGAAAATAAAACGAAGGCATTTAAAACCCGGCTACTGCCTCCCGTCGACTGCTTTGGCGGTCGCTACGCCGCTGCAGCGGTCGCTACGCTGCTGCAGCGGTCCCGCTATAGCGGTCAAGTGACCGCTCAACTTTATCGACTAACCGCTATGGCGGTTGGTTCACCGCTATAGCGGCACCACCATAGTGGTCAACCTTCCGCCACAGCAGCCACCAAAGAAATGGTTGGCCGCTGGAAGCCGTCGAGGCACTGCTACAGCGGTAACGCCGCAGCGGTAAACCCACCGCTGTAGTGGTCCATTTTGGGCAGTGTGGTCATTTTCTGTCCAGTCCCCCCCTCCCCCCATCACCTTACATTTCACCCAAGGCCTTAACACACAAAATGAAACCTGCATACTTACAAAAGGACGCCCTACGATTCCACCCGCGGCCTCAGAATTCCCAATGGAGTCCTAAATTTCCACAATGACCAGAAGGGTTGTTACACCAGATACCAATTAAGGCACCGTTCATCCCCGAACGAACAAGAATGAGAATTTAGGGAGGAGTTACTTGATTCGGCGAAAATTTGAGGGTATTTACTACGCATATCTGCCTCTGTTTCTCAAGTGGCTTCTTCCACTGGTCTATTCTTCCACTGAACTTTTACAGAGGCTATTTCCTTGGACCTCAACTTGCGGACATCCCTGTCTGAGATGGCAATGGGCTCTTCCTCATATGACAGAATTTCATCTAACAACACCAAATCCCAACGAATGATATAGGAACCATCACCGTGGTACCTCTTTAACATCGACACATGGAATACCGGATGAACGCCCGATAACCCCGGAGGTAAAGCCAACTTGTACGCCACCTCCCCCACACGTTTGAGAATTTCAAACGTACCAATGAGCCTCGGGCTAAGCTTGCCCTTTTTCCCAAACTTCATCACACCCTTCATGGGCGAGACCTTCAATAACACTGTTTCCCCTTCCTCGAACTCAAGATCTCGGACCTTGCGGTCCGCATACTCTTTCTGCCTATTTTGCGCTGCCAACAACTTGGCTTGGATCACCGTCACCTTCTCTAGGAACTCTCTCAGAAGATCAGTGCCCTAAGGCCTCACCTCAAACGCATCGAACGACCCAATAGGAGACCTACACCTCCTCCCATACAACGCCTCAAACGGAGCCATATCAATACTCGAGGGATAGCTATTATTATAGGCAAATTCGGCTAAAGGCAAGAACTGATCCCAATGCCCACCGAAATCTATCACGCATGCACGCAGCATATCCTCCAGAACCTAAATAGTCCGCTCCGACTACCCGTCAGTCTGAGGATGGAAGGAGGTGCTAAGATCTAACCTCGTACCCAACTCCTTATGTAAATACTCCCAAAACCTAAATGTGAACGTGGTGCACCTGTCGGACACGATGGAGATAGGGACCCCGTGGAGCCTAAGTACCTCCCGAATGTAAACCTTAGCCAACTTCTCTGCATCATAAGTTATCTTCACCGGAACGAAGTGAACAAACTTAGTCAACCTATCAACAATAACCCAGATGGAGTCAAACTTCCCTAATGTCTTCGGAAGGCCCACTACAAAATCCATGGCTATTCTTTCCCACTTCCATTCTGGAATGGGCATTCTCTGCAATGTACCCCCAAGTTTCTGATGCTCATACTTCACCTGTTGGCAATTTAAGCACTGCGCGGCAAACTCCACAATATCCCGCTTCATCCTAGTCCACCAGTAATGTTGCCTCAAATCACGATATATCTTAGTGACACCAGGGTGGATAGAATACCTCAAACTATGAGCCTCTGTCAGAATAGTCTTAATCAAGTCGCCCACACGTGGCACACACACTCGCCCTTTGATTCGCGCATGCCCTCCTCGTCAATCACGGCCTCCTTGGCCTCACCACGCAACACCTTATCTCGTATTTTTACATAGCTTAGCATCCTCGAACCGTTTAGCCTTAATGCGCTCTAAAAATGATGGACCGAGCCTCAACACAAGCCAACACGCTTTGTGTTAGAGGTATCCGATCTCTCATAAAAGCTGTTAGCCGTAGTCACGCACCTCTAGGCAATGGACGCTCAGAAGAAATTAAACGAGCCAGACTCCCCATACTAGCTGACTTCCGGCTCAATGCATCAGCTACTACATTCGCCTCCAGATTTTCAATGCGAACACCACCGTGCGCCAACTCGAGATCATGAGTCGGATAGTTCTTCTCATGCACCTTCAACTGCCGAGAAGCATAGACAATCACCTTCTTTTCCTGCATTAAAACAGCACCCAAACCAGAACGTGAAACATCATAATAAATAACAAAATCCTTGCCCTCAACGAGCAATGCCAGAATCGGTGCGGTAGTCAACAATGTTTTGAGCTTTTGAAAGCTCTCCTTACACTCATCGGACCACTGGAACGGTACCTCCTTCTGAGTCAAACGGGTCATATAAGAAGCAATAGAAGCAAACCCTTTCACAAACCGACGACCCACGAAACTACGGATCTCGGTCACTGATGTAGGCCTAGCCCATTACTTGACTGCCTGAATTTTCTAAGGATCCACCATAATACCCTCTTTCGTAATCACATGCCCCAAAAAAGATACAGAAGCCAACCAAAATTCACACTTGGAGAATTTAGCATACAATTCCTTCTCCCGCAACACTCCAAGAGCAATTCTCAAATGTTTCTCATGCTCTTCCTTACTCCTAGAGTACACCAGGATATCATCAATAAACACTATAATGAATGTGTTATACCTCGCATTTTGTACATTCGGATATTCCGAGTTGATGGCGGGAAGTTGAGGATAAGGCGATAATTTTTTTTTTTGAATCTACAAGTTGAGTATTCATCTTTTATTGGTATGAAGAATTTAGGGTAAAATCGGAATAGGGAAAAATTGGAGGCTAAGAGTTGGGGAAAATAATTTCATGAAATGGCCAAAAGGCCAAGGTGGCCGTGGACCCCACCTATATTTTGGCCACTTGCTTTAAGCCATAAAAGGAGACATGTGTTCATTATATTGTGAGAGATATATATATAGGTCAAGGGATGACCAAGTCAATAATTAGTCATCTTTTATGACTAAAGGAAATTTCTAGAAAATGGAAGAAAATTGGAGAAAAAAATTGGAAGAAAATAGAGTGCACATGACCAACCATGTGCCATGGATGTATATATATATATATATATATAAGTGTGGGGCTAAAATAAGACACAACTCATCATTTAAACTTGGGAAATTTCAAGAAATATGGAGAAAAAGAAGAAGGAGAGAACGGCCAAAGGGGGGGGGGGGGGGGGTGGAACTGCCCCTTTGAAGTTGAGCATGGAAAAATTATTTTTCTTCTAGTTTTCTACTAATTGGAAGGCCCTCTACGATGTGGAATAGTTGTTGGAGCAAATCAATCGCTCGTTGTGGCCTTGAATAATTCTAGCCGTGGAAAACATGGATGGAAGAAGGTAAGATTCGATCCTTATTTTTATATGTTATACATGGGTTGTGGATGTTGTGGAGTATGGAAATGAATGGAATTCATGAAAATATGGTGTTGTGTGTGTGTGGCCATGTATGTATGGTTAGTGTAGAAGTGAAAAACTAAGTTATGTAGCATGTTTAGATTGTTGTTGTTGTGGATTTATGATGAACAAATGGAGAATTAATGCATTAAGTGGAAGGTAAAGTCGTGTGTGGGCCGTTTGGAAGCTATTGTAATTTTAATATGCTTTCTTGAATTTATGGAAATAATGTTGTAGACGTGCGAATTATTGAAGAAGTTAATGAACTTGGAAGGAAGAAAATGTGTTGTGTTGTGTTCTTGAACTTGGAGGTTTTGGGTTTTATTATGTAGTGCATGGGCTGATTTGAATAACTTATGGATTTTCCGAAGTGTTCTTGAACTCTTGTTAGAATGCATTTGGAATTGCTTATTGATATTGTTATTATGATTGTTGGTATTGTGTTGAAGATTTGGCCGAGTTGAATTCTCGAGGTTGGTGAATATATAGGGGAAATCTTTGCCGAAATTTTTGTAGATAAAGTGACGGCTTGGAATTGGGTTCTTTAATGCTTATGGCTAGTGTTGGGTGTCCAATGACATTATTGTAGGTCGTGAGAAGCCGAGGCGTAAGTTTGGATTAGCTTAGAGGGCGGCCAAGGTATGTAAAGCTCACCTTTCTTTCTTTGGCATGTCTTAGTTAAATTAAGCTATGATATGATCCCCGAGGTAACTCTACTCCTACGATCCGAGCATGTCTATGATCTTTATTCGCTTCTTGATATCCGTATTCGTAATGTAGTTAAATTATGGTTCTTATGCCTTTTGTATGGTTAAACATGAATGTGCCAAAAGATTATGTTCGTAAAAAAGTACGAAACTACGAACGTCCGTAACTTTCATAGGAAGGCTCGGATCGCTTCGATATGTAAAGTAGGAGGTTCGGTAGCGTATGATGATCTTAACCTCCACGGGCGGGCCGGATCGGTTGGGTACTTGTCCGTGGGCCCGCAAGACGTTACTTTGTATAGTTCTAGCAACTTGCTAAAAGAACTTAATATGGTTAACAACCTGACTTCCGAATATGATTACTCACATATCTGTTAAGTCTGAAATGAGAAATCGTATGTATATGATTCCGATATGTAATTATGACGGCTAAAGTTCTATTTGACAAGTCCCGAGTAACATTCGAAAGAAACTGGATTTGACTATGACTATTGGCTTGGTTTTTAAATGATAGTCTGTTTTGATTGTTTTATGGAATTTGTGTAAATGTACGAAATGAGAATTCGTAGCATATGATCTGGATACGTAACTATGATTGATAGAGTTTTATTTGATATGTTTCCGAGTAATATCGGAAGAGATTTGAATTGACTAATGCCATTGGCTTGTAAATGATAAACTCGTTTGATTATTCGTTAAGTCCGTATAAATGTTGTGAGTTGCATATAGATCTCACGATTCTCGCTCGTGCATATTATTGTTACTTCCTTCGCGAGTCCGGGCCGGTTACTAACGTGCGCGCAATACGAAGTATGATGAGCTTTCGAAGTATGATGAGCGACTAATATTATGGTGTTATGATGTGTCCGGTACGCGAACCCCCTTTTGGCCGGGTCTCTTACCGTGGTTATATGATATGATGTGTGACGGAGATACGGAGATATGAAAACTTCCGAAGTATGATGAGTTGTGGCGCCCAAGGCAGGAGGGGCGACCACATTTCGTCCGCCGGGTCCATTATGGGCCGCATGGGGCATATGCTATGGTAATCGATGATCCGATGACATGATGATTTGATAATGTGATGATCGGATAATATAATAGATACGTCGATGATACGGTAATATGATGACTCTGTTTAATCTGATGATATGATAATATGATGATTCTGTTTAATGTGATGATATGACATATACATGTATTCTGAAATATGATCTGTTGGTTTCGGAGCCGGTGGTGGGGCAAACCCAATGGTGGGGCAAACCCAGTGGCGAGGCACATTCCGCCTTTGGTTTAGGCGAATCCCACATCGGTTAATGTCAGCTACTATGCTATGTTCTATTTTATATACATATGAGACAGAAATGTTTTTCAAAAGAAAGCTAAGTACTTTGAGCATTACGTTTTATCATATACGTATTACGTACCCCTCTTATGCACTATTTGTATTACGGATACATGTACTTCGGTATTCGACCATTATGCACATTTTACGTACTCCTCATTTCGGTTATGATCTCGTTTCTCGTATTCCCGCCTTACATACTCGGTACGTATTCCCGTGCGGACCCGCTTTCTTTGGGGGGGTGCGTTTCGTCACGCCGCGGTACGCCTGAGTGAAATTTGAAGATATTAGCGAGAAGACGTTCCGGCGGGATTGGCGAGCTCCACTTTCTGCGGGTGCGCCGAGTCGGTATTATGTTATGGTCTTGTGTTGTGTTAGAGACTTTGCGAGGACGTGTCGTGGGTATAAGATGTCGGTTACGTAAGCGGCTATCTAAGCCGATGTATTATTACGCATTGTGTTATAAGTTTCATATGTTACAAACTTTTATTTGACTTGAAAAGGATGAAAAGCATATTTGATTACCGAACAACTTTTATTATGGATTTGTGCTATGGTTAAGGGCCTAGTACGATTATGAGTATTACGATAGCTAGCGGGTTCGCTCGGCCCTAGATAAGGGTCGGGTGCCCATCACACCCTATCGGATTAAGGGTGTGACAGAATGAGTCTAGGTAGGGCTTAAACACCTTTGTTCATCAAATCCATGAACGCAGCTGGGGCATTTGTAAGCCCAAAAACATAATCAAGAATTCGTAGTGCCCATGCACTCGTCCGAAAAGCGTTTTTGGAACATCACTGCCCCGAATCTTCAGGCGATGGTACCACGACCTTAGGTCAATTTTCGAGAACTATCTGAAGCTCCTGTGAATCGATCAAACAAGTCATCTATACGGGGGATGGGATACTTGTTTCGGATAGTTACGTTATTCAAATTGTCGGTAAGCAATACACATACGCATAGACCCGTCCTTCTTCTTAACAAACGATGCAAGAGCACCCGGAGAGGCACTCGGGCGAATAAACCCCTTACTCAGAAGATCTTGCAACTGCTCTTTCAGTTCACTGAGTTCTGCTGGTGCCATCCTATAAGGTGGAATAGAGATAGGATGAGTCCCTGGGTCTAAATCAATCCTGAAGTCAATATCACGATCTAGTGGCATACCAGGCAAGTCTACGGGGAACACATCCGCAAAATCGCGTACCACTGGAATCGAATCAAGGGTTGGAGTATCTGCACTGGTATCACGGATATGTGCCAAGTAGGCTAAACACCCCTTCTCTACCAGCTTCCTAGCACGGACAAAGGATATTACTTTCTTAGGGAGGGGACAAAGGTTACCCTCCCACTCGAGTCTAGGTGCCCCAGGCATGGCTAGTGTAACAGTATTAGAGTTGCAGTTAAGTATAGCATAATGCGGGGACAACCAACTCATATCCAAAATAACATTGAAATCTACCATGTTTAAAATCATCAAATCCGCCCAGGTACTATACCCCATAAAAAAATTGCACACATGGGGTAAACGCTATGCATTACCACAGAATCCCCAACAGGAGTAGACATAAAAATAGGGGTATCAAGAGTATCACACATCATATCCAGGCCCACAGCAAAATAAGTAGATACATAGGAAAAAGTAGAACCCGGATCAAACAAAACGGAAGCCATACGGTCGTAAACGGAGATAGTACCTGTGATAACTGCATCGGAGGCCTTAGCCTCGGGTCTACCTGAAAGGCGTACAAATGACCAGCACGTGCGCGAACCACCGAACGCTGCGTTACCATTACCAGTCTGAGCCCCGCCCCTGTCGGGCTGCTATCCGCCTCTTCCTGCCTGAGGACCGCCTCGGTTAGGCTGGGCACTACCCCTACCCGCGGTGTGGCCACCCCGCCCTGTCGGTGCGCGATCCTTACCCTCTCGATCTGGTGCATATGGAGCTCGGGGAGCACGATGCGAGTCTACCTACTCTGTCTAAGTCTAGGGCAATATCTCTTAATATGCCCTATCTCACCACACTCGAAGCAAGTACGGTCTAGCGTAGGCCGTTGAACAGAAGATGATGAAGCAGTATAGCCTCCCTGCTGACCTGAAATCTGATAATTTACCCCTGAAGGGCCCCCAGCTGACACTTGCATCGCGGACTGAACCGGACGCCTCGAATAAACCTGTGAACTCTGATCTCTCGAGAAAGAGTTGCTGAATATCCCACCTTTACGGGCCTTCTTCTCTACATGCTTCGCCTAACTCTCCTGCTTAATGCTCTCAACGGTACGGACGTGTTCCACTACTTCCTGAAATGAAGCCCCAATGGCTACAAGCTGAAGAGCTGATAACTGAAGCCCAGTGTTCAACCCCTTCACGAACCGCCGTATCCTTTCCCCTTCAGTGGACAGCAACTGAATAGCATATCGGGATAGAGAGTGAAAACGGGACTCATACACAGCAAGCAATGAGTTCCCCTAATCAATAGTAGCAAACTCATCTTTCCATTGGTCCCTCAGAGTGCGCGGAACGTACTTGTCCAAAAACATAGAGTAAAACTAGACCCAAGTTAACGGAGGAGACCCAGCTGGCCTACACTCCACATAAGCCCTCCACCAAAGCTTGGCATCACCCAAGAACTGGAACATCATAAACTCTACCACGTACTTATCCACGGCCCCCGTCTTTATGGAGCCGCTCGTGACGACGATGATGAACTCGTATGCGTCCTCCGACTCGGTACCATAAACACACGAGGCTTCGTTTTCAGAACCTCCCGAACAGATCATGTTTCTCACCGGTCATCAACGGCCTTGCAATAGGCCTCGGAAGGCCTCAAACCCCGAACCTCGTCAAGTGAGCGCCCCGGCTGTTGCGTGCGTACCCTCGGAGCCTATGCTGCGGACGGATCGGGAGCCGCCCGCCCCCGCGCCCACCGTGCGGACCCACCGGTATAGCTCCGGTCCGTGCTAACCCACGTAATAGATTCGGCGCTTGTGCCATCGCGTACGGTACACCCCCGAGCACGGGGCAGCCTCCGGTGGGACCGGTACCTGGCCGGGCCGGGTGGCCGTGCGCGGCCGCAACTCCCTCTGCTCGATAGGGACCACCAGTAGGCGACGGGTCGACCACCGGGATGCCACCCCCCACCGGGGCCGCCCCTCGCCGGCTCCTCTTCCGCCCCCATCTCTTCCTCTCGGCGCTGCCGCGCGTGTTCTCGCCATACGCGAGAGAATGAAGGATAGTCGAGATACCAATTTGAATCGACGAGATACCAATTGGAACCAAGTAGCACGAAAGAAGAAAGAAAAGGGAGTTTTCATAGTGTCCGACAGCCTCTCGAAGATAAGTACAGACGTCTCCGTACCGATCTACAAGACTCTGCTAGACATGTCCTGGTATCATGAGATCGACGAACCAAAAGCTCAGATACCAACTTTGTCACAACCCAACCCGCCATGACCGGCACCCAATTAAATCCTAGTGGGCGAACCAATACACAAGATCTCTATTCATTCAAGCCTGAATTTTAGATTCAACAAGTCAAACGATTATACTCATTCACGCATCAAATAAACTAGTTAGGTCATGCCATAAAATACTAAAAACAAATGCGGAAGTCTAACTATTACAATTTCCCCAAAATCGGAAAGTCATCGTACAGGACTCTAAGTCAAAACACGTCTAAGAACTGAAATCTATCTAATGAATATCCATAATGTCCAGAAAAGAAATGACATCATAAGTAGAAGTTCCTCGTGCGGCCTGGCATGAGAAGGAGCTCACCCCAAAATCTATTAGCAAATCTCCACCACGCTAGATGTGAGGACGAGTAGCGGTCTCTATATCAAAATCTACACTCAAAGAATGCAGCAAGATAGTATCAGTACAAACACTATGAACCGGTAAGCATCATAGGCCGACTAAGATTAGTATCATGCATATCTTACGAAATCAATAAAATAAACAAGCTAGTCTACACGAATATCAATGCATCACAACAAGTCAACCACAGACAAACATAACAAATCACCGGATTGCCAAGAATCACCAACACGCTAACTACCACGAAGATAAAAGTACACTATACCCCCGCTCCTCGTACACACACATGCTATCCGATGTCATAGCTCGCAGTCACGACTGCAGGGGACCCGCGGTGTCCCGTGTATCACTCGTTCGAACACTCCTCGGACCAGCACAACCTCCGCTAAAACGAACGAACCTCGGATGCGGGATATAACAATAGACCTTTCGTTTTTGGAACTAACCTTGGACCACGAGCCCATCATCTAGGCCACATATATGCCCCCCGTCATACCTCTCAAAACCTTCAATGTTTCTTACCTATCGATATCCATTGTCCTTCGTCATTTCATGTCACAATACCCTCGAGAAGACTATATTAACTTCTCGTCACAATACAACCATTGTAGATTAAATCACACAGGAATAATGGCATGAAGCCGACACCACATTCAATCATAAACACATAGGAGCTTAACCACACAATATCATGTAATGAATACAAGACATGCTTTCTTCTAATGAAATCACAAACATACATTTAACTAAACAAAGTCTAACTCAAGTAAACCGTAACCTACCTCGAAAGCGGAGGCTGAACAATGCAAGTCACTACGCCTACGGCCTTTCCTTTCCTCGAAGCCTCGAACGCTCGAAGTCAGAAATAGGGGACCCAATGAGTTATAATACTCAATCACAAGTTCCAATGCAAGAAAACCCTTCCCTTACCCCATTCTAAGGGTTGGATGATTTTCTAGGTGATAAACAACCTATTTAGACCCTTAGTACTCATTAATCATCAATTTATAACAACATTCTATCAATATTCCCTTACAAGCAGTTTTCCATGGCAAAGACACCATTTTTATAGAACCCTAGGTCTCCAATCACTTAGTTTATATCTCTAAATGTTCAATTTATGATCAAGAACAACTAACCAATGAATTTAGATGATAACTAAGCGATAATAATCATAACCCAACAATTTTAGAAGTTCCATTAATATTCTAGGGTTTTCTAATTCAATTTCACCATTAAAGACCCATGAGGACAATTATAATCATGGAGGGGAAAGGAATGATAGAATGGAAGCAATGGAACTTACCTCAAAAGATTGTCTTGCCCTAGCTTGGAAATTCTCTCTAAGTGTTTGTTGGGAAGTGTGTTAGGGTGGTATGAATGAGAAAATAAAACTAAGGCATTTAAAACCTGCTCTCGCCTCCGTTGGTCTTTGCGGCGCGCTACGCTCGCCGCAATGGCGGTCAAGTTCACATAGCGGTCAAGTGACCGCTCAACTTTATCGAATAACCGCTATGGTGGTTGGTTCACCGCTATGGCGGTTGGTTCACCGCTATAGCGGTACCACCATAGCGGTCAACCTTCCGCCGATAGCCACCAAAGAAATGGTCGGCCGCTGGAAGCGGTCGAGGCACAGCTTCAGCGGTACTGCCGTTGCGGTAAACCCACCCCTGTAGCGGTCCATTTTAGGCAGTGTGGTCATTTTCTGTCCAGTTCCCTTCCCCCCGCCCCATCACCCCACATTTCACCCAAGGCCTTAACACACAAAACGAAACATGTATACATACAAAAGGATGCCCTATGAATCCACCCGCGGCCTCAGAATTCCCAATGGAGTCCTAAATTTCCACAACGACCAGAAGGGTCGTTACAACCTGTAATAACATTTGCACATGCCTCTATATCATGACGACCTGCTGGTGCATACAAGCGGTTTTGACCTCCGCCTGTTGTTACGGTTCACTTTTACGCAGGTGCATTATAGATACTAAGAAGTTGTGGACTCTATTTGAATTTTATGTTTTTAGAGTCGCTACCAAATTTAATAATGGAAATTAGGAAAATCGGGTAAAAAGGGTTTATCAAAACAAGAGAAAAATCATTTTAAACCAGAGATCAAGGTAAGGGTTCTGGTGATCCCCTAGGGAAGGTTTTAAGCACCCTAGTATTAAGGATCCCTAGAATACGATTGACCTATGAGCTTCAATGTGTGATTAATGTATTTATTTGCTTAACATATTTCTTTCTTGCAAAATTCGTCATGCTAATCATCAATTTCCTTTTTGGCAAAAATATCTCTTTTGGGAAAAGATTTGGTTAAAAAATGTTTATAAGGGTTCGAATCACTTCATTTCCGGACCAAAACACACTCAGGATTTCTCCCAAGTAGAGTTACTACTAACTTGGTCCTAATGATATGATTTTAGTCTTTATAAGTTTTATTACTTATATAGAAAATAAGTGGAGTATATCTACTTTATAATAATAGTATAGGCATGGATAAAAGGAGTTTATTGTTTTATTTCCTTAGTCTATTGAAGCTCGTATTTTCAACCATATTCTAATACCAAAACCATCTTATACTCAAACAAAGGTCCAAATGTATTTCCTCTTGTTTTTATGCCTTAAGTTTTGGGCTTTTGGCCAAAAATTGTAAAAATCCCTCAAGTCTTTGAAAGGAGTTGTGAGCCCAATTTTAGTTTTTAGAAAGGTTCAACTTACACTTATAAAAATTTGAGTTTTTACATCAAAATTAATCTAAGTCTTTTTCAAATCTTGTTTGACAATCTCAGCCCAATTTATTAACACTCCAAAAGAAAAGATGGTATGTTTCTGCTTCTTTTTTAAATGAGCCCGCGGCCCAAAATAATCCAGTCGTTACTCATTCTGTTTTCAGCAGAGCTTAAGGCCCAAAACAGTCCTAGTTTGATCTCAAAAGCCATTTTCCAACTTGCACATTATTTGTAAAAATCCCGGAAATACTTGAAAGAATTTATAAGATTTAATATTACCAAATTCATGCTTGCATTAAGATTTAAGTGAGTTCGAAAATCATTTGAGGTAATTATCTAACGACTACCGTATTTTGTAAGTTCTAATCGTATAGGGGTTTCAATATTTACAAGTGTGCAAATACACAAATATACATAAGTATATACAAGAAAAATAAAGAAGGGTTAGGCTGCTGGACCTACCTAAGCCCACCAGTTGCCATTTTCACCCATGGTTAGGCCTTCAAATGTTTCCATCATCACACGGACTCGATCAAGATGAAAGGTTGGGCCTCAGGCCAAACCGGTTTAATGGAAGAAGACGGCCCAAGTGGTCACAATGTTTTTTCACATGCAAACAAGGAATGGGAAAAGGAAAATACTGGTTAGAAGGTATCTACTACTTATCACTAACTTAAATAAAACTTGGATTCAAACATACACAAAACATACATATTCGTGCATACATAGTATATTCATTCATCAAGTATAATAAAGGGACCAAAGGCCCTAAACAGATAATGAGAAGAGAGAAACGTGGGCAGGCCCAATTTGAAAGGGAAAACAACAAGAAAATAAAGCCCAAATACGGATAGATTCACAACAGGTAAAGGAAAGGCCCAACACAAAACAAATAGGGAAAACCAAACCCAACTCAATATTGCTATAACGCACAAGATAGAAATTCTGAGCCTACATGAGTGATATACCGTAAGTATACTTGATATACAAAACCATATATACCAAAATACAGAGACTGTATATATCTGATATACTTAAGTATATATTTTGTATACCATAACTCATATAGGACAGAAGTCAATTTCAACTTGAAGAATGCTACATCTAGTTCTACTTTAGGTTTTATACACACTTAACATACTCAGACATTATCAAAAGAGCATTTTAAACGGGTTCTATTCAAGAGAATGCGGCTATAAAACATTTGACAAGGCATGGAATATATTGTATACATGACATTCAAAGAGGTCCAGAGATAAGCAACTCAACTAAAATTTATATTGAACTGATTTCAACATCACCAAGTTAATTCACACAAGGGACATATTTTCAGATAAGATGCAGATATCAAAACAAGATTTCATGTTTCTTAGGTACTTAGGATGGACAGATATATAGAGACACCTCTCATACTTATATATGAGCATCAGGGTACTTTTTTAGCATGCATTTTGTTACACCTTATAGTTTTATACATTTAGACTCGTCGTACAGTAGTTGTTTTAGTTTCGGACACCGGGAAAGTTTCGTATGATATATGAGGTTGGACATGCTTAAATTATGCTTATGAGGGTTAAAGTTCATGTTTGGTAAGTTACGAAATGATTAGAGAATGAGTGAATCGAAGCAGAAAGGTTCGTCAAAAGTTGTTTCGGGAAAATATAGAATATGGACTGTATAATTGAGATATGGTTTGTATTTTGAGAATTGGACCGTATTTAAAGATTTTAAAAATTTCCAGAGAAGACAGTTTTTGAGGTGGGATTATAAGGCCCATTATACAGACCGTGTAATTTTATACGACCAGGAAGTTGGCCGTATAATAGTATATACGACCCATATTTCCTAAGGTAGTGGATTTTGCTGATTTTATATAATACGACCCCTTTTCATTTTAAGTCATTTAAACATAACCCCAACTTCAAGAAAGCTCTAGAAACCTCTCCAAACACATTCAAACACTTCTCCAAGCCTAAATCAAAGACCAAATTGAAGATCAAAGTACTTAGGGTTTCAAAGTGAGGTTTAAACTTCTCTCTTCTTCTTATAGAAGCTTCAGAGAATATTTCAAAGTGAAGTGACCTTGAAATTGAGATGTTCTTGAGTTATTGAGGTAAGATTTCATTTTAGTTTCATGTTTATGAGTTTATGTAGAAATTATGCTAAGATTTGAAGAAAAGAATTTGGGGAGAAAGTTATAAGGTGTTGTGTTGAAGTTGCTGCTATGGATTGATTATGAAAAGACGTTTTGGGACTGAATTGAGTATAATTTGAATGTAATATTTTGGCATTGGTATTTTTGATGTTTTTATTGTTGTTTTGGAGTTGGTGGAAGGAGACGATATAGGGGAAATGTTGCCCCATTTTCGTTAGCCTACCAATTAATTTAGTTTGACCTTATGAGAGTTTCAATGACTTAACCTTAGTGTGAACCATCTTGAATGTAGATTTGCAAACTCGAGAGGATAGATGTTGAGTGGTTAAGTAGACGACGAGGTATGTTAAGGCTGTTCCTTTCTTTCCGTTGGCATCATCATGTTGAAACAAACATGTACGAATGTTCTTCATAACGAATCCATTTCTAGAAATATTGAAAGCCTTTGCTCTTGATATTCTTATGATGTTATTGATCTTATTTCGTGGTTATTGATCTTGTTTAAGGTTATTGATCTCATCTTAGAGTTATTGATCCTCTAAGGTGTGATATGCTAATGATGATGATTCCATAATGGTAATCAGAGGTTTACCGACCTTTCGTCACTCCGATATGGTCATAACATTTCTTTGAGCTCTTATGCATGCTTTATATATATATATATGTAGCTATTTTCTGACATCGAACCATGCTCCAGTCAGTCGAATACGGTACCTATTGTGAACACCACTGCAGTTGGGTACGGATAACACTAAGCCTATCATGGCCGCGTACAGATGACGCCGAGCCTATTATGGCCGGGTACAGTATTATGATATATATGTATATGTAAGAGATTGTTTTTTTTAAAGGAAAGCATGCATATTATCTGCCTTAAGAGGCATTCAGATTTACAGGTTATCTCTCTCTTATATCATGTTATTTCCATATCTTTATTATGTTATCTTTCATGCCTTACATACTCGGTATATTATTCGTACTGACGTCCTTTGTTTGTGAGCGTTGTGTTCATGCCCGCAGGTAGACAGGGAGACGGATCAGACCCTTAGGCTGTCATCTCAGCGTTGTATAGGAGCCTTCCACTTGTCTAAAGTAACACATAACTAATAAACAGACCACATAATGGCCCTAGGTAAGTCACATCCTTGGCCTACACTCACACTAAGTGACAGTCTCTTGTCCTCCCTATCTTAAGCAACTTACATATTCATATAAGGGCTCATACTTAGTCAAGATTTGATGTCATCATGTTTTAAGAGTAAGCAGACACTAACAGTATCCCCTTGAAACCACCCAGTTCTTCATTTGTTTGGTATTTGCTTACTTGAATAAAGCCAGAGAAGTTCCCTTCTTCTGTTTATATGCATTTAGAGACCATGCAAATATTTATGCAACTTAAGGACAATCTTAGCACACCTTCATGGAATGTACAAATAGGCATCATGATCTAACAAATAAAACTAAGTGTCATTTTTACTACATTCAAACTAGACTTTAAGGCAGACAATGCTATCAGAAGGCTCAGTAGAGTATCCAAGGCAGTATTCAGGTTATGCAGAGACATGAATATGAACCGAGGTGATTTAAGGTGAACATTGGCATACTAATGGACCATTTGGTCCCATATAATCAACACGAACTATCAGAACAAGTTGGCAAGCTTCCCCCATACACATATCAACTTTGGACAGACCATCAACCAATCTTATGTACTCAAACAGGACAAATGAAGCTAAAAGAAAGGCTACTTGACAATTATTTACATGAATACATAATCTCAGGAAAAAAAAAACACTTAAGGCTATGCTGAAACTGTACTTCAGTTAAAATCACTTAAAGTGAGGCACCTGGTGAACATAAACAGGCTAGGTAAACTCAAGATGCATGAAGGAAAACACATAACCAATCAATAGACATTAGATAGAACAAGAACATGCAGGGGATCCCTAGTCATTCTCCATATATGGAAAACATTACTCCAAGTTCCTTTTATACATACAAGATTCTTATTCAATTAACTTTGAAACTCATTTTGATACTCTACTAGGCCCAAACTTACTATGAATCACTAACAGGCTGGGCATAGTTCAAAACAACTTAGGCAGATCAGAAGAAGAGCATTTAAAACATGCTAGTAGTGAGACTAGGGGAACAAGGGTATGGGGAGCATAGACTGTAGCACTAGGTGTTCTCTTTTTGAGAATCCAATAAACACTTTTGAGAGTCATCCCTATATGTTACATTTAAGCCTCAACTAAACATCTGACATTCCAAAAACATCCCAACAACACAACTGACTAAGCACAAGAAAGAGATGGTAAATCAATGTTGAGCTAGACTAAAGTGGTCATGCAGATGTACCCCCTATAGTAAGGAAACTAATCATACTTGCAAAATGATTATCATGCAGTTTAGGCATAAAGGACTGATTCAAGGCAACATACCCAAGCTTGATTAAGTAAGACATGATTTATTATATCATTTATACCTAAATATCATACTCATATAGAGTTATATGTCAATCTGCAACCAAAGTATAACTAACAGGATCAATACAATCATCTAAGCATTCAAAAAATTATTTTTAGTAAATAATAGCCATGGACTGAACCTAATAACAGATTTAATCAAGTTAAGTCTACTCTACCCAAATCATAAGTGACTGAAACCAACTAAGACTGATCTAAACAAGTATTAATCATGCTTTTAGGAGCTTAACTTAGCCTGAAACAAACTTATATTAATTTATAATATTAAAGCTAGGACACAGGCCACAATATCTGTGTCTATAAGCCTATGAACCATACTAGCAGTGTACTGAACATGATTTAAACTAAACAAAACATATGGAGCACAATTAAGCAGCTATAGATCTAAACTAACATGTGGCTAACCAGAATAAAACATAATTAAGCAACTATAGACTAACTAACACATGATTAACTAAAACTAATAATATAAAACATAATTAACAACCTCTAGTTGTAAATTGCACACCCCTATCGGAGAAAGCCTTTGCTCTTGATCTTCTTATGATTTTATTGATCTTATTTCACGGTTATTGATCTTGTTTATGGTTATTGATCTCATCTTAGGGTTATTGATCCTTCGAGGTGAGATATGCTGATGATGATGATTCCATAATGGTAATCAAAGGTTTACCGACCTTACGTCACACTGATATGGTCATAATGTTTCTTTGAGATCTCATGCATGCTTTATGTATTTATGTAGCTATTTTCTGATGCCGAATCGCGCTCTAGTCGGTTGGGTACGACACCTATTATGCACACCACTGCAATTGGGTACGGATAACACCGAGCCTATCATGGCCGTGTATGGATGACACCGAGCCTATTATGGCCGAGTATGGTATTATGATATATATCTATATATGTATGAGAATGTTATTTTTAAAAGGAAAACATGCATGTTATCTACCTTAAGAGGCATTCAGATGTACATGTTATCTCTCTCTTTGTCACGACCCGGCTATGGGCCATGACGGGTATCCGGGGCTAACCACCGAACACCGCTCATTCTAACACTCATCTGCTCTCATTCATAATATATGCTCATAATCATGCAAAACTATTAACGTTTGAAATATATTTACTTTTATAAACATAAGCCCTTCGACTATCAAAATAAAAGAATATATATAGACATACATATACATGAAGGACTGAGAGACCATACTACCCACACTGCGTATCTACGAGCCTCTACTAGAGTACCAGACATATGGATGGGACAGGACCCCGTCGTGCCCAAAATATATGTACACAAAATACTGTCTCAAAATAGCACCTCCGGAATAAGGGAGGGCTCCTGTAAATATGCTGATAGCTCCTATGGATCTGCACCGTATCTCTGTCTACCTGTGGGCATGAACACAGTATCCAAGGAAAAGGACGTCAGTACGAACGTTGTACTGAGTATATGAGGCATAAACAATAATAAGACATCAATGAAATGATGAGACATCAATTAAGGAGCAATCTGTAACTGACTGAATCATAAAAGAAATGATGCGTGGCTCTCGTCATAATCATCATCATGTCATATATGCATAAATGTATAAGCTGCCCGACCATATAGGTACGGTGTGATAATGAATAACATTAGCCCGCGTCCAGGCCTCCCGCGTTCGGGGTACCATCTCATGCCGCCCATTAGTGGTGCCTGCCCATGCCATCTGGCCATGGTGTATAGCTGCCCGCCTTGGCGGTGACTGCCCGGCCATATAGGCGCGGTGTAATATCATCATCATATGCTCATCATAATATACTCATCATAATGCATGCATGGAACTCATGGACAACTATATCTTATCGGGGTGACGTAAGGTCGTGGACCCCCGATTTCATTATGGAACATTCATAAGCATTCTGCCTCACCTTGAAGGAACGAGCATAAGGTGAGTGTATATAATGATCAACATCAATAGATTATAAATAGCATCATATCATGGGCTATAGCTTCTTTAGACTTAACTTATCATCATCATTATCATACTCATAATGTATCTCTTATCTCATATAGCTATTCATGAACAAGGGCTCTTAGTTTGCTTGAAGATAGGAAATTCATGAAGAAGGAGGAAATTCATGCCATAAGATTCATGCCTTAGAAAGAAGGGACTAGCCTCACATACCTTTGTCATTTAACTAATCTATCACTTGCTTGTTCTCCTTTAATGCACACGTTCTACCTTCAAGAGAATTCGTATCGACATTAGCTAAGCAATTATAAGAACGTACTTACTAAAGCTAGAGAAAATTGGGCAGCATTTTCTTTGTTTATACGACTTTCTCCATATTTTATATCAACTCCCAAACATTCATAATAACAATCATAATATCATAAACAAGGATTATCATTCCTTTGCATTTTCCTCATTTCACAATTTTACTTCAAGTGCTCCATAATCATGACCAAAGTTCATTATCGGGTTCTCTCTCATACAATACTTATTCCATGTTCTAAATGTCATTTATAACGTATTTACAATCACAACACATCCATTTTCATGATTCAATCCAACTATTACTCAACAATGACACTATTCACACATTTATGACCCATTTTCTATACTCTTCTACAATCCAGGTGTTTCAACTTATCAACACTTCAAACATCATGAAAATACCATGAAACTTACCTTAGATAACGTAGAAACAAGTCTTGAGTGGAAGTATCCTTCTTGCACCAAAACCCTATTTCACTTCTCTTGGGATTTTCTTGGTTTGGATGACTTTAATGTGTTTCTAACTCTTGATTCTTGTTGGTTTGATGAAGTTGATCATCAATTTTCTTTGTGTTCTTGTGGATGAAGTGTAGAGAGAATGTTCTAGAGGTTTCTTGACTTGTTGAGTGAGTGAAATGAAAATGAAATGAAATAGAGGTCCCTTATATTAATTCACAATCTGTCCCGACCGAGATCTACGGACCAACATACGGTCCGTATATTTTTCACTGGCCGTATGTCTGGCCGTAGATCTGGTCCAGTGAGACATACCATTCTGGGATGAATCTATGGCTGGACATACGGTCCGTGAATTTTATACGGCCAGTATGTCTGGCCGTATGTTGCCCAGCTTACCGAGACTTGTTCTCATCGACTCGTTTGATCTCCGATCCTTATGGAACCTTCTTAACACTTGTTTAACACCTCAATACCAATCTAAGGGACGTTATACTCTTCCTCAAAGCATCATTAAAACATCATTAACTCGATACTCGTAAATCTTGTCCGACACACATTATATGACTTGCTTCCCTTAACAACTTTCTTTCCTTATCTCGAATGTCTTTGGAAGTCTTAATTAGGACCATTAAAGGTCATTTCTTACTTATCAAAACATCGTATACATCTTACCCTTCGTCAGCCTATTCACTGTACACTAACGGGGAATTTCTAAGGTGTACAACTTACACCGGGTACATTATTCGTAATGACGTCTTTTGTTTGTGGACGCTACGTTCATGCCAGAAGGTGGACATGGAGATGGATCGGACCCTTAGGCTTCTATCTTGTACAGGAGCACTCCACTTGTTCCGGAGTTGCAGTTCAACTTAGTATGATTTTTTTGTGCATATATGGGCATCGCGGGGTCCTGTCCTGTCCTTATTATGTTATGCACTCTAGTAGAGGCTCGTAGACCTATATGCACAGTTAGATATTCTGTGACTTTCTCGGTCCATATTTTGTTTTATCAGTATATTTTGACAGCCTTGTCGGGTATACTTGGATTCAACTTGACTACGTATATATATATATATATATATATATATATATATATATATATATATATATATATATATATATATATATATATATATCTTTTGGGCTTGTGTGGTTCCTCTCTAATTTATGTTATTTAGAGTTGGAAGAACATGGCCCACTCGCTATGATTACGAGATGCAAGTATGTTCTATGGTGCACAGCATATTAGCTCCGGGTGCCGGTCATGGCCCTCCGGTTGGGTCGTGACACATTTTTACACACACTCTTTACTTATTTTAGTCTTTGAAAAGGTTAGAGGATCGCATGATGTTGTGAAGGTATGAGGTGGAACCCCAGCAGCCTAGGATTGGTTGTGCTAGGCTGAGTGTGTACACTCAAAGCCTTTCCAATCCTTCCCTAGCCCTAGGTAAGTCACATCCTTAGCCTACACTCACACAAAGTGACAGCCTCTTGTCCTCCCTATCTTAAGCAACTTACATATTCATATATAGGTGGCTCATACTTAGTCAAGATTTGATGTCATCATGTTTTAAGAGTAAGGTACAAGAATAACAGATCTCTTGAAACCACCCGAGTTCTTCATTTGTTTGGTATTTTCTTACTTGAATAAAGTCAGAGAAGTTCCCTTCTTCTGTTTATATGCCTTTAGAGACCATGCAAATATTCATGCAACTTAAGGACAATCTTAGCACACCTTTATGGAATGTACAAATAGGCATCATGATCTAACAAATAAAACTAAGTGTCATTTTTATTACATTCAAACTAGACTTTAAGGCAGACAATGCTATCAGAAGGCTCAGTAGAGTATCCAAGGCAGTATTCAGGTTATGCAGAGACATGAATATGAACCAGGCAGACAGAAGGTGAACATTGGCATACTAATGGACCATTTGGTCCCATATAATCAACACGAACTATCAGAACAAGTTGGCAAGCTTCCCCCATACATATATCAACTTTGGACAGACCATCAACCAATCTTATGTACTCAAACAGGACAAATGAAGCTAAAACAAAGGCTACTTGACCATTATTTACATGAATACATAATCTCAGGAAAAAAAAAACACTTAAGGCTATCTTTGAAATCGTACTTGATTAAAATCACTTAAAGTGAGGCACACAGTGAACATAAACGAGCAGGTAAACTCAAGATGCATGAAGGAAAACACATAACCAATCAACAGACATTAGACAGAACAAGAACAAGCAGGGGATCCCTAGTCATTCTTCATATATGGAAAACATTACTCCAAGTTCCTTTTATACATACAAGAATCTTATTCAATTAACTTTGAAACTCATTTTGATACTCTACTAGGCCCAAACTTACTATGAATCACTAACGAGTGGGCATAGTTCAAAACAACAGAGCGGTCGGAAGAAGAGCATTTAAAACATGCTAGTAGTGAGACTAGGGAACGAGGGTATGGGGAGGGGGCTATTTGTAGCACTAGGTGTTCTCTTTTGAGGATCCACATAAACACTTTTGAGAGTCATCCCTATATGTTACATTTAAGCCTCAACTAAACATCTGACATTTCAAAAACATCCCAACAACACAACTGACTAAGCACAAGAAAGAGATGGCAAATCAAAGTTGAACTAGATTAAAGTGGTCATGCAGATGTACCCCCTATAGTAAGGAAACTAATCATACTTGCAAAATGATTATCATGCAGTTTAGGCATAAAGACTGATTCAAGGCAACATACCCAAGCTTGATTAAGTAAGACATGATTCATTATATCATTTATACCCAAATATCATACTCATATAGAGTTATATGTCAATATGCAACCAAAGTATAACTAACGGGATCAATACAATCATCTAAGCATTCAAAACATTATTTTTAGTAAATAATAGCCATGGACTGAACCTAATAACAGATTTAATCAAGTTAAGTCTACTCTACCCAAATCATAAGTGACAGAAACCAACTAAGACTGAGCTAAACAAGTATTAATCATGATTTTAGGAGCTTAACTTAGCCTGAAACAAACTTATATTAATTTATAATATTAAAGCTAGGACACAGGCCACAATATCTGTGTATATAAGCCTATAAACCATACTAGCAATGTCTTTTGAACATGATTTAAACTAAACTAAACATATGGAGCACAATTAAGCAGCTATAGATCTAAACTAACATTTGACTAACGTAATAAAACATAATTAAGCAACTATAGACTAACTAACACATGATTAACTAAAACTAATGATATAAAACATAATTAACAACTGCAAGTCTAAAGTAACACATAACTAATAAACAGACCACATAAACAGCACAAACACTTAAATAAATTACTGAAAAAATAATAAAAGGAAAGAAAATTACCTTTTCTTGGTGCAGCCTTGATCAAGAATGAACTTGGAGATCTCTTTTGCTCCTCAATCCTGCACTCAGGAATAAAACCAAAGAAAAAAAAAGATTTAAAACTTAAACTTAACTTGAATAATTATAGGTCTCAGCAATATTCTAAACCTTAGGTAATTCAAGTTTTTGTGTGAATATGTGTGATATTCCGTGTGTCTGTCCACAAACAGTGAGAAATAGGGTTCTTTATATAGAACCCCAAATCTGAGAAAACCGTAATCTCAATTCGATGTGGGACTTTGTAATTCTGAGAATTGCTTACTTTCAAAACCACATTTAATGGCTGAGATTTGATGAACAAACAAATAGATGGTCATATTTGACCTAAAAATTTATCAATCCTTTTGGTTCCTCATGAACCAATAAAAATCGAGGATTCAAACGAGGGTAAGAAAAAATCCATTAAGGATTTATACCCTCTTGAACGTTATAATGCAGGAAAAGCAAAGGGGAAAGAGGGATAATACCTTTGGGTTGAAATGCTGTGCATTTGGTTGAGAAATGGCAGAGTAACAAATGCTCTTTCCATTCTCAGCCATGCCGAGTCAACATGGAGCCTTGAGGGCTAGCAAATCTTGCCGTTTTCGGTATATGACGCAAGAAAGACAAAATGAACGAAGGTGCGGCACCTCTAGGGTTTGTTCTCAAACGGGTCTTTCAAATGAAAGACTTTAGGGTCCGTTTGGTCTGTGTACGCGTGTGTATATATGGGAGAGGGCCGGGTCGCGGTCCAAATGTGGGGCCTAGCCAAAAAATAAAGGGGAAGGGGATTTTATCCTGAGTATACATAGTATACACATATATACACGTGTATACATGTATATATGTGTATACGTGTGTATACACGTATATATACGTAGGGGAAAAATGATATTCTTAATAAAATGGCTACAATTGGAAATGTTTATTAATTGGACACTTCAATTGTGACCAAAATTTAACTAATTAACCAATTAATTAAATTAAAGGCACGACTAATTATATAAAGGACTTAAATTGCAATTATGAACTTAATTGATTTAAACCATGAAGTTGGCTATTTCAATTATGGCCATAATTGAGTAACAGTTGATTATTTCAATTGTAGCCGCAATTAATCATATAATAAACAATTTATAAATATAACGACAATTAAACTTTTAATTAATTATGATTAATCTAAAAATTGCACAAATGCAAATTGATTATGCAGTGATTAAAGTTTGACAGGTGAAAATTATTATTTGTTCAATTTATCAAAGTTCTTGAATTAAACGAAGTAAAATACTTGTTAATCAGGCCTTCAATAATTTTAACAATTAATTAAATAATTTTTCTGAATTGTTTTCTGATTAAGCTTGGTAAATGCTTCATATTAATTATAAAAGTATGTAAATTATTTTCTAAATGATTTAAAATATATATTTGAAGTTATTTTTCCAAATGAAATGGAAAAATATTATCAAAACAATTTTGTACAATTATGTTGACTTATAAAAAATACATATTTCACTCCGTTTGATATCCGAGAAATCTGGGTAATTAAAATAAATTATTGGAGGTCAAAAATTAGGTGTTAACAACTGCCCCTTCGGGGTTCGGGGATTGTGGGCCCATCCCTAAGCATCGAAATTTGACAAACCCTGATTTTTGACTGACCAATTTCCAACTGCCTCTTTTTTTATGTGATTTTCAATCATAAGGCCAGACCCTGGTTTCTGGGTTTCCTACATATATCAGGTTACATGAGAATTCAGGCCACTTATAGTTCAACTCAATTATACTTCTAAATACAAATTTAAGCAAATTTCAAATTTTTCAGTTGTCAAAATCGAGGGATGCGGAGTGATTTGTTGGAGTGTGACTGACCCTCTGGTATTGAGTCCGCTTACATATCCCTAGTCTTGGGAATCAAGTCACTTGTAGCTCGACTCGATAGGGGGAAAAAGGTATCCTTTATGCGGGAATGCCTTTCTGTGCCGGTGTGTGCCCGACCGGTTGAAGGAAAAATTTAAAAAGAAAGCAAGCAAAGAAAATAAAAAAGTTTGTGTGGCTGAGCATGAGGTCTTCCGAATCCTGGCCAAAGAGCTTGACTCTCATGGGCAACCTATCTTGACCGGTTGCGTAAGAAAAAGTTTCACGTTTGCTCCGCATACGTCGGAATTTGGTCTGATCAGCCTGCTCCTCTCCCAGCGGCTGTTAAACTTGCTTTTCATCTGCTGGGTAACATTGTGGGGGACCCCCTTGGTCATGTTCTTGCTTTTTACCAATTTGGTGTGTCTTTGCTTACACCTGCTTGGTATTTGCCTTTGGATTGCGACCTTCGTGGTGCTGCTTGATTTTAAATGACCATCTTGGTCATATGCCTTTTTCTTTGACCACTTCACGTGGTTTTTTTATGGCCCTCATGGCAATTTGTATAAATGTCCCTCACGGTAGTTTGTATGAATGACCCTCACGATAGTTTGGTATGAATGGCCCTCACGGCAGTTTGTATGAATGGCCCTCACGGCAGTTTCTATGAATGGCCTTGCGTGATTCTATAAGGAATGGCCCCTCGCGCTTTGTATGAATGGCCCTCGGCGGTTGTATGAATGGCCCTCGCAGCAGTTTATATGAATGGCCCCCGGGGCAATTTATATGAATGGACCTCGCAGCAGTTTATATGAATGGCCCTTTTGACAGTTTGTATGAATGGCTCTCACGGCAGTTTATATGAATGGCCTTCACGACAATGCAAATGACAGATACGACCCCTTCGGCTAAATTATCTTTATTTCATTCTTTGTATCAGTTGTGAGCAATAATCTTTACCTTTTCTCTCCCTAAGCTGGCAACTCATAAATTGACAAATAGACACAGAACACAATAGCCCACATCAGACATTAGTCAATAATCACTTATCAGTTACAAGTAAAACTAAGTAAAAGCAATACAACCCACAACCGTATCTCAACCGTACTTTCAAACCTGGACCATGCTAAACGAAATCACTCCAACATCACCTTTCTCATTAGTCAATGGATCCTTGGAGTTACCTGTAAACACAACTGCCCATAGCCAAAATGATATCATTAACAGGATCAGCCACCAACCAGTCACCGGGATATGATAAGTCAAATAGTTAGCCAAACACAGGAATAATATGAGTCCAATGCAATGCAATGCAATGAAATAAAATTAGTATCACACCCGTGTACACACAGGCTAAATGGTACTCTTTACCCAATTAGCCAAGACCTGCAGGAGACCTATGGTGTCCATATACCACTTGCTCCGAAACTAACCTTGGATCACGAGCCTGTTACTAGGCCACATCCTCACCCCATGTCAAATGTGCCTTTGTATGTATATATGTTTCTGTATCTGGTTACCACATGCATCTCAACGTATTTTCGGTTTAACAGTCACTATGGAACATAAACAGTAAAAAATGTCAACGTCATGAAATAGAAGGCAGCATGCCATGAGTCATAACAAGACTCACATAATTCAACTCAACAACAACATAGATACACAACAAAGTATTTCATTCAAAGTATGAGTCAATCTAACATATAATGTAGCAAGACTCTATATTAGCCTACTTAGTGGTAAAACAACTCCCATTCTTCAATTAAATCAACCCAAAGAGGATATACACACTTTACCACCTTCTCTCAAATGTAACAACTACACACTTGGTTCGATTACTTCTTTTAATGGCAGCAAGCCCATATAATTCTACCCTTAATTCCAACCCAACTAGTATTCAACTGAATGCCGTGTTCGAAGACCTAATCATGTTTTCTCCCTCAATTCTACACATATATATGACTCACTAATCAAAGTCCGACTAAAGTAAATAATAACCTACCTCGAGGCCGAGTAGGTGCCATAAGCAGTAATGGAGTCTTGATCTTTCTGCTTCTAACTTCGGAACCATGATAGAGAAGTCTTGCTCAGGTCTATGCATTTTGTCTAGAAATTCTCCCAATTGACGACTTAGAGAAGGTTTTGGGGAAAAGTGGGATTAAACCCCGAAATAAGGTTTTTAAACGGGGTCTGGTTCGAGTCTACCGCTGCAGCGGTTCAATTGTCCGCTATGGTGGACTGGCTGCCGCGGTTCCTGACCGCTGCAGCGAAGTGGTCCTATCCGGGCCCACAACTTATTAACTCCTACCAACTTGATCACGATTAAAATTATACGTAAACTTCCCTGTGGACTAATTTTTTTATAACAAGAAACTTGGTTTTCATACACGGGCTGCGGAAGGTCCAATAGTGACCAGGCGGGTCATTACATCCGATACCAATTAAACAACCGTTCATCCCCGAATGGCCTAGGGTGGCATGGGATTAAAAGGTCATGTCATCCTGAGTGCTAGAAGCTCAAAGGAGTTCACACCAAAATCGTGATACAAATTTTTGATCTGAGGCCTTCGTGCACCGGCGAAAAATTAGTTCGAGTTTGCACTCGAGGTTAATTGCTAAAGGACGCTAATATTTTATGCCATCCAAAAAATATCCGAAGAAAACAACTGAGCTAGGGAAAGTACTGGGTATTGTACCCTTTCGATACTACTGGGCCACGTAAGGCCGTACATGTAATTTTAGAAGGAAGACTTGAAGCGCATGGTATGGACAAAACTATATAGTCAAGGGATGGGACGATGAGCCGCGGTGACCGCGGGGGCGAGATCCCATGAATTTCGCACATCACTGCGGCGGTGAGGTTCTCACCATAGCGGTATTGCTATAGCAGTGCGGAACCGCTGCAGCGAAAGTACTTAGGCAGTTTAAGGGGTGGTTCGTTCCTACCTCTAACCTATATATATATATATATATATATATTCACTCCCCCCCACTTCCCACGATTTTCCCCTCTCATTCACTCCCCTAACCCCTAATCTTTCCCCTTCACTCCCATTTAAATCCCTCTACACCCCCATTCACTCTCTACACTTCACAATCCACAAGAAAAGGCAAACTTTGGTGCAAACAACAAGGATCAAATTTCTTGGCAATACTCTCAAGCTTTTGCTAATTCAAGGTATGCATCCCTCTCCTTCCCCCTTCCCCCCCCCCTCAAATCTATAAATGATTTAGACGTCTCTAATTCGAAATTTTTCATATCTAAATGGTTGGGTATAGTAAGAACTTGTAATTTTTTTGGGGAACAAGGGTTCTGACTACTTGGGGAAGGGAAATCTCGAATTGCAGCATGTTATTGACGTTCACAAAGTCTCAAAATTGTTCAATGCTCAAGATTTACTAGATTTTTGGGGGGTGAAACCTTGTTGGGGTGGTAGGTATTTTTGCTTGAAGGGTTTTGATATTTGCTCGAAATCAGAGGCCTTTTGGTTGTTATGATGATGTCCTATGGCGTGTAAACGACATGTATGCTAACATATTACCCGTTCTATGTCGAAATTTATAGAAATTTGGCCAAAATTTTGAGCTACCATTTTTGGGTAACAAGGGTTTTCTCACTTGGGAAGACGGGTTCGCTACTGCGGTACGTGTACCGCTGTAGCGGACCTGCCGTAGCGCTCACTGGAGAGCCAGTGCGGTAGTAAGGGAAATAGGAATATTCACCATAGCGGTGCTCGGGCACGCCGTAGAGGGCTCGCAACCTCGATAAAGGTATCGCTGCAGAGGCTGAATTAAAATACTACTCACTTCACACCAGGGTTGATTTCCTTTTTCTTTTGTTGATTTTCCTGAGACTATCCTACATCTAATTGTAGATCGATTGTGATACAATACTAACTAACATGGTTTCATTACATAGGCACTTACTTTCCTCCAGACAAATGGCCCAACATGAAGAAGCTCCCACCTATGAAAAATTTCCAACTCCCCAAAGCAAAAGGCGCTACATGGTGCATCAGAGCAAAGTGTTATTGGCTGAGTGGGGCTTTGTTATGGATGAGGTGGATGGGTGTGCCTCGGAGTTTTACAGCTGCCTACAAGCTTTCGGGTGGCACAAATTAATTCAGGACCCCGGTAGATGCAATGCTAATTGGGTTCGAGAGTTTTACGTGATGCTCCCTACAGTGGATTGGTCCTCTCTGGATCCGGAGATCCTGATTCGAGGTGTCAGGGTGAAAATTGGGGCCGAGGTGATTAACGCAATCTATGAGCTGGACAACGTCCCGAATGATGAGATGCTTGCCAAGGGCCACGACGATAATGGTCCTTGGTTGGTATCTATGCTAGTTCTGGAGAACAAGAGGCGTAAGATCACTTGGACTAATAGCTAGTCAGGAATTAAAAGTCACTACTTTTCAGCTGACCGTCGCAGGTGGCCTAACCTTGTGTCTCGCCGAATTCATGTTATACCTCGAAAAATTTCCGTTCATGCACAGTGAATAGACTAACAAAGGGAACGAAGTATACGATGTTTTGATAAGTAAGAAATAACATTTGATGATTCTAAATGAGATTTCAAAGACATTCGAGGTAAGAGACGAAAGTTTGCTAAGAAAGGCAAGGTATATGCTATGTATCGAAAGACGAATTACGAGTATCGAATTAATGATGAATTATTGATGTTTTGGAGAAGAGCTATAACGTCCCTTAGATTGTTAATGAGGTGTTAAACAAGTGTTAAGAAGGTTCCATAAGGATTGGAGATCAGACGAGTCGACAAGAACGAAATCGGAATAGCTGGGCATTATACGGCCCAATATACTAGCCGTATAAATTATACTGGCCGTATGTTAGGCTGTATATTTAGCCCAGATTGGCAGCATTCACTGGACCAAATCTACGGCCAGACATACGGTCAGTATAATTTATACGGACCGTATGTTGGTCCGTAGAAACAAGACGGGGAAGATTGTGTATTATTAATAAGGGGATCAAGTTCATTTTATTTCATTTCCCCTTCACTCCCCTTCTCTCTAGAACTCTCTAGAACATTTCTCCACACTTCACATACAAGAATCCAAGAGAGAGTAAGGATCAACTTTATCAAACCAAGGAAATCAAGTGTAAGAAACTCATTATAGTTCATCCAAGTCAAGAAATTCCATTGGAAGTGAACTAGGGTTTTGGTGCAAGAGAAGTATTTCCACTCAAGGCTTATTCCTACACTATATAAGGTAAGTTTTATGATGTTTCCATGTTATTTAGGGTAATGAGAGGTTGAAAGACTTAGATGATGGAAGGAGATAGAAAATGGGTCACAAAGATGAGAATAATGAGATTGTGAATAGTAGTTTGGAATGAGTCATGAATATTGATATGTTATGATTGTAAGCATGTTATGAATGACATTTAGAACATGGGATAAGAATTATATGTGAGAAAATGTACTAGTGTGCTATGACCATGACTAAAGATGAATTGGAGTGAAATTTAGAAATGTGGATGAATAAAGAGTGTTGGTTATCTTTGTTGTGAATGTTCTTATAGGCATTTGGGAGTTGATATGTGACGTGAGGAAAGTTGTATAAACAAAGGAAATGCTGCCCGATTTTCTCTAGCTTTAGTAAGTACGTTCTCATAATCGATTAGCTAATGTTAATACGAACTTTCTTGAAGATAGAAACGCGAGCATCGAAGGAGAACAATCAAGCGATAGAATTGTTAAACGAAAGAGGTATGTAAGGCTAATCCTTTCCTTCTATGGCATGACTCCTATGGCATGAATCTTCCTATTTTTCAATGATCTTCCTACGTAACGGCAATTATGAGTCTATGACTATAAGGAGCTACATATGTATAAGATAAAGAAAAGAGATAAGACACGAGTATGATAATGGATGATGATGATGAGTTTAAGTCTAAAGAATCCTAAAGTGAGATATGATGCCCATGAAGTTAATGATGCAAAGTATGGTTCCATTGATGCTTTTTCTTGTGTACACTCACCTTAAAACGTTAGTCCCTTCAAGGTGAGATATGATGATTATGATTACCCCATAATATAATCGGGGGTCCACGACCTCATGTCACCCCGACATCGCCATAGTTGCCTTCAATGTTCTAATGTATGCTTTAATGATAGATGTATGATAATGCTAAGGATGATGTTGATTTCATTTATGTATTTTTATGTATATGTATGTATGTATGCATAGCACTCCCACTGCCGAGTACGGATAGCATCGAGTCCCGAAAAGGCCGAGTACGGATAGCATCGAGTCCCGGAAGGGTCGAGTACGGATACCATCGAGTCCCGAAAGGGCCGAGTACGGGCGATACCGAGCCTATATGGCTGGGTACGTGGATGTATGGCATTGTAAGTTATTGCACATGTAAGCAGGTGGATGTAACAAGTGTATCTCTAGGAGAATAAAGGGGTAAGTACGTATGACGAATGTTTAAAAAGTAATATGAGAAATGAGCGGTTCTTTTATCTTATGCTATTCCTAATGCTCTTATCATGTTATTATCCACGCCTTACATACTCAGTACATTGCTCGTACTGACGTCCGTTTTCTTTGGACGCCCCGTGTTCATGCCCACGAGTGAGACGGGGAGGGCGACCCAGATTCATAGGAGCTTACAGCGGGACTTTGAGGGCACTCTATTATTCCGGAGGTACCATTGATTTATTATTTTGTGTACATATATGTTTTGGGCACGACGGGGTCCTGTCCCTTCCATATGTCTAGTACTCTAGTAGAGGCTCATAGATACGCATGTGTGGGTAGTATGGTCTCACGATGTCCTTATCGTATGTATATTATTTTGATAACCGAAGGCTTATGTATATAAAGGTAAGTATGTTTCAAGGTGAAAAATGATTTTCCTATGATTTGAGTATAAGATTAATGAATGAACGCTTGATGTGTACGATGGGTAAAGGTATGAGCGGTGCTCGGTGGTTAGCCCCGGGTACCCGTCATGGCCCCTAGTCGGGTCGTGACAAAAGTGGTATCGGAGGCCGATTCGGTCCTCGGAAGTATCTACGCAGCCGTGTCTAGTAGAGTCTTGTTTATGGTGTGTTGCGCGCCACACTAATAAATAGGAGGCTACAGGGCATTTAGGAAAAATGACCATTCTTCTTCTTACTAGATCGTGCTATAGAGCCATGTTATAAGATTTTCCCCTCCCTAATGGTGCGTTTATGATTTCAGCAAAGTTGATGAAAGGAAAAGCTACTGCAGCCCAGAAGGGCAAGGCAGTGATTGCAGAAGGGCTTGAACGGGCGCCATCTACGGATACGGAGGAGAGTGAAACCCAAAATAAGGCCCTATCTCAGTTTTCCGGTACCTCGCCCACTTTAGAGGATCAGAGGGGAGCCTCAACTTTAGCTCCCGCACCCCCAGTCCCTCCGCCAGATGCCTCGGGCCAAGAGATGAGACAGGCTATTCTTTTACTGACTCAGTTAGTAGCCGCTCAAGCTCAGCGATAGGATGTGGGCCACGGTAACAGGGGTCGGAGAAAGAGAGTTAATTCTCCAGGGTTTGATCATGAGTTTAGGGGCGCTCCGAGACAACAAATCTCCAGGCACTCGGTTCGTTCAACAACTAGCGCTCCTCCACAGTTTCTTGGACCCGTGTTTGATGGATCTACTGATTCTAGGCCGCCCCAGAGTCTCAGAGTTCCCAATTCTCGGAATAGGGGTGATTCAAGCCAGATGAGATTACATGTACCACGATGTAGTCAATGCGAAAAGTTACATTCGGGACCGTGTCGTCGGGGTTCGGATGTTTGTTATGCTTGTGCTCGGCCAGGCCATTTTAGGCGCGATTTTCCATCGCTACGTGGTAAAGATAGGGTTCGGTCTACGGGAGTGGTAGCTGGTTCTTCATAATCAGTACGCCCTCCTAGGCGGAGGCCGCAATTAGTAGCAGGTTGTGATAGAGATCAAAGAGAAATGCCCAGTCTGAGTGGATCCCAGCGCCATACCTATGCATTAGCTGGGCGACAGGATCTTGAGTATCCCTCTGATATTGTCCTAGGTATATTTTCAGTAATCTCTTACGATATGTATGCACCGATTGATTCGGGTCCTACGTTGTCATATATTACTCCCGATGTGATGATTGCATTGAGGTGAAAAATCTGAGCCAACCCAACAAATTGAGATGACTATATTTGTTAGTGACCTAGTGATAGCCAGAATCGTGATTTACAAGTAAGCTGATTGACAGTGTGTGAAAAAAAGCTATATATAATAATATGTATATGTATATATATATTGGAATTCTAGACCGAGTGTGCAGGCACAACTTATGAGACAAGCTCTATTATTTATATCCTTTAATGGTAAGTGATTTTGTGTTCTTTGAGTTGCGTATTATGTGTGTCCCGATATATGTCCTATTAAGGCATGGGACGTGGTTTTTTGGGTTATGTGCAAGTTTAGGATTGTTATGTTTACAAGAGAAACCTTGCCAAAATTTTCCCAGGAATCTAAAAGAAATTGCGGGAACCATAGACAGAATTGTCGTGAAAAGAGGAGAAGGCCAGCAACGAGTGATTGAGAATGGAGCTATTGGTTAAAATGCAGGATAGACATAGCGAGTATGTATTATACCAAGGGAATGATGAATAGGTTAGGGTGGAATAAAAAACATGGGAAGAGAGAATGATGTGCTCGGAATAGAATGAATTTTTATACACTAAGGAGGATTAAAAAGGATAAGCACTTCAGAAGAAGTTGCCAGTTAGAAAGTTTGGTTAGTTCCCTTTATTTTGGGAAGCATTAAGTTATGAGATAAACGTGATGTGTGTGGGTAAGCCGATGCACGATGTGCCAAACCAGATTATTAAGCTATGCTTTGCCTAAGGAATAGAGTGGGAGAGACTTTCATGTCACTATAAGTTAACCTTAATGACTTTGGCGATACTTTAAGAAGAGAGATTAGAAGAGATGTGTTCACAAAAGCTCTTTGCCTAGTAATTAGTTGACCTTGTTATCGCAGTTGTGTTCTGTATTATAGTTTAAGTTATACCTCCAGGAATCTGTTCGGACGATATTACGGCAGGGATTGCTATTATAGATATGAGGAAAAGCGAAAATAAGACAAAAGTGATCGGCGAAACAAAAGGATGACAAGTGATGAACGCTTAGCGCATGTGATGTACGGGGTAGAGGTGTTAGAAACAAAGAAGGAAGGGTAGGAGCGAGTTAAATAGGAAAGAAGTCCACTAGAGCGGTGACTCGATAAGCGGAGGATGGAAGAGAATCAAGCCCTGCGGGTCCCCTAATACTACGAGAAAATATTAGTAGGTGTCGTTAAGCGATTGAAACTTTTAATCAAGCCATGAGAGCGGTGTGGCTAATTAAATTATGACCCGAGGTATGGAACCAACTACCGAGTAAGATATCTCATGTGTGGAGGGCGACATTACACAACGTCTTTTCGGAGAATCCTAAAAGGGCCATGTATTACCCTGCCATTAATATGTTGAGGTAGTAGAGGATAGTACTTCTATGGCAGCGTGAATTGATCAGAGAAGACTATGGGAAGAGCGGCGTTGAATCTTAAGTTGCAGCTTTATCAAAAGGAAGTCAATGATACTCAATGTGCAGGATTATTGTCCTATGAATAAAATCATTTGAGAAAAAGGATGAGAATTAAGACAAATGAAGAAACAAGGTTTGATTATGAATGATCAATGAACTGACTTTATAGATATGTCAAGACAGCAACAAATGGAGTCGCATTCCCGGTGAGTTACGAAGTGAAAGTCCTAAGGAAGATTATTGAGGAAAGGGTGAGCCAAGAGAGGGTAAGTTGAAGACGATACGGTAGAGGGAGAATAGAGTGGATATGAGTTATATTAGTGGAAATGGCAAGCATACAAGCTGGTCTATGGGTGTTGATGGAAGTAATGAAAGAAACATAGGGTTAAAGGAAACCCCCTTATGGTTTGATAGTGGTGGCAATAAGCTGGTAACCAAAAGAGACCATCAAAGAAGTAGCCTCTGACTATCCGGGGCAATGTGACCGCTGAAGGCGTAATGAGGAGATAATACAAGATATGGGCCATAGAACGTAAGACAAAGTGAGAATCCAATGGGGCAGTCGTACAATAGTAAGGTGACATGAGGTAGAGTTAACGGATGAGCATATAATGCAAGAGTAGTATTAATCCCAAGGAGATACATCGCGTGAGTATCGTGGCTTCAGCTCAAGGGTAAGGTAGACAGGAATAAACTGGTGTCTCCATATAATAAGGGCTCATACGAATGATTTTATAGCAAGGAGTTCCAAGTGATGAGGGTAAGATTCGGACAAAAAGGGGGGAGGTGAATGATGGATTGAGATGGGAAGTCAAGTGCAATAGTCACCGCGAGCAATTTACATGGATGTGAAGTTTCAATGTCGCATAATAATTTAGGAAGCATTGAACAGTGCCTTAAAGGCAGAGTGCTTGACTCAGAATTTAGTAATGCCTTTGCCAACGGAAAGGTGCGGCGCTAGCAATAAGAGAGGGCCGAAATGGGAATGAATTATCTAAAAACGTGTAAATACTAGATGGTCGCAACCTACATTCAAAAGGAAAAGATATGTATGGTCATTTAGAAGAAAAAGTTGATGGATTATGCGAGAGTTTCAAGCTTAAGGTACTCAAACGCAAGGAAAATTAAGGCCGCATAGCGCAGTAAATGTAGTAAGATAGATTTAGATGAGAAACTGGAGGCGAGCAGTGGGAATGAAGAAGGAAAGAAGGAGTAAACTTGTGTGAGACAATTTCGCGGCACTGGTCAAGGATGAGGATGGATTTAGAGCTGAAATAGGCGTGGCGGTGCAAGGAATCATATAAGTTACCTATGAAGATTGTCAAAATACTCGGAAGACGAATTACGAGTATCGAATTAATGATGACTTAATGATATTTTGGAGAAGAGCTATAATGTCTCTTATATTGTTAATGAGGTGTTAAACAAGTGTTAAGAAGGTTCCATAAGGATTGGAGATCAGACGAGTCGACAAGAACGAAATCGGAATATTTGGGCATTATATGGCCCAACATACCGGGCCGTATAAATTATCTTGTATGTTAGCCGTATATTTAGCCAGCATTGGCAGCATTCACTGGACCAAATCTACGGCCGGACATACTGATCAAGATAATTTATACGGACCGTATGTTGGTCCGTAGAAACAAGACGGGAAGATTGTGTATTATTAATAAGGGGATCAAGTTCATTTCATTTCATTTCCCCTTCACTCCCCTTCTCTAGAACTCTCTAGAACATTTCTCCACACTTCACATACAAGAATCCAAGAGAGAGTAAGGATCAACTTTATCAAACCAAGGAAATCATGTGTAAGAAACTCATTAGAGTTCATCCAAGTCAAGAAATTCCATTGGAAGTGAACTAGGGTTTTGGTGCAAGATAAGTATTTCCACTCAAGGCTTATTCCTACACTATCTAAGGTAAGTTTTATGATGTTTCCATGTTGTTTAGGGTAATGAGAGGTTGAAAGACTTAGATGATGGAAGGAGATAGAAAATGGGTCACAAAGATGAGAATAATGAGATTGTGAATAGTAGTGTGGAATGAGTCATGAATATTGATATGTTGTGATTGTAAGCATGTTATGAATGACATTTAGAACATGGGATAAGCATTATATGTGAGAAAATGTACTAGTGTGCTATGACCATGACTATAGATGAAATGGAGTGAAATTTAGAAATGTGGATAATGTGGATGAATAAAGAGTGTTGGTTATAATGTTGTGAGTGTTCTTATACGCATTTGGGAGTTGATATGTGATGTGAGGAAAGTTGTATAAACAAAGGAAATGCTGCCCGATTTTCTCTAGCTTTAGTAAGCACGTTCTTATAATCGATTAGCTAATGTTAATACGAACTTCCTTGAAGGTAAAAACGCGAGCGTCGAAGGAGAACAATCAAGCGATAGAATTGTTAAACGAAAGAGGTATGTAAGGCTAATCCTTTCCTTCTATGGCATGACTCCTATGGCATGAATCTTCCCATTTTTCCATGATCTTCCTACATAACGGCAATTCTGGGTCTATGACTATAAGGAGCTACATATGTATAAGATAAAGAAAAGAGATAAGACACGAGTATGATAATGGATGATGATGATGAGTTTAAGTCTAAAGAATCCTAAAGTGAGATATGATGCCCATGAAGTTAATGATGTTAAGTATGGTTCCGTTGATGCTTTTTCTTGTGTACACTCACCTTAAAACATTAGTCCCTTCAAGGTGAGATATGATGATTATGATTACTCCATAATGTAATCGGGGGTCCACGACCTCATATCACCCCGACATCGCCATAGTTGCCTTCAATGTTCTAATGTATGCTTTAATGATAGATGTATGATAATGCTAAGGATGATGTTGATTTCATTTTTATATTTTTATGTATATGTATGTATGTATGCATAGCACTCCCACTGCCGAGTACGGATAGAATCGAGTCCCCGAAGGGCCGAGTACGGATAGCATCGAGTCCCGAAAGGGCCGAGTACGAATACCATCGAGTCCCGGGAGGGCCGAGTACGGGTGATATCAAGCCTATATGGCCGGGTACGTGGATGTACTGCATTGTAAGTTATTGCATATGTAAGCAGGTGGATGTAACAAGTGTATCTCTAGGAGAATAAAGGGGTAAGTACGTATGACGAATGTTTAAAAAGTATTATGAGAAATGAACGGTTCTTTTATCTTATGCTATTCCTCATGCTCTTATCATGTTATTATCCACGCCTTACATACTCAGTACATTGCTCGTACTGACGTCCGTTTTCTTTGGACGCTGTGTTCATGCCCACAGGTAGACAGGGAGGCGACCCAGATTCATAGGAGCTTCTAGTAGACTTTGAGGGCACTCCATTGTTTCGGAGGTGCCATTGATTTATTATTTTGTGTACATATATGTTTTGGGCACGACGGGGTCCTGTCCCGTCCATATGTCTAGTACTCTAGTAGAGGCTCGTAGATACGCATGTGTGGGTAGTATGGTCTCACGATGTCCTTATCATATGTATATTATTTTGATAACCGAAGGGCTTATGTATATAAAGGTAAGTATGTTTCAAGGTGAAAAATGATTTTCCTATGATTTGAGTATAAGATTAATGAATGAACGCTTGATGTGTACGACGGGTAAAGGTATGAGCGGTGCTCGGTGGTTAGCCCCGGGTACCCGTCATGGCCCCTAGTCGGGTCGTGAAAATTCACCCCTCGAGTAACACTACTGACATCACCTACCCCCGAGCATTTGTGGTGTCTTGTGTGATGGATGGGGTGCCTGTGAATATGGGGAGGCAGGTGATCTTAGAGTGGAAGGCTTTTCTGGCCAGGCCGGGTCCGAGTTTGATGTTCCCTTCCCTTATTACCTTGCTGTGCAGGCGAGCGTAGGTGCCTAGGGAGCCCAATGATAACATAGTCAGCACTGATGTTGACTTCGATCCATTAAGGATTAAGGGGTCAAAAAGCCAAAAGCTTGTCTCCGATGATGATAGCGATAATGATCAGGAGGAGGGTAGAGATGGGATAGGCCCTTCAGAGCCTCCGGCTTAGGGACCCTTCGAGAGGATTGAGACCGAAGTGGTGGCAATGAAAACTGCGATATTAGGCTTAGCCTGGCCTTCCATGTAGGCCGGTTCATCTAGTGCTGCTGCTGGGTAGAATGGCTTCACCCCGGACGAGGTGAAGAAATACATGGATGCTCAGACAAAGATGCAGGAGTCGGTAGACACTTTGCAGGGCTTCTATATTTCTATAGCTGAGATCCAGGGAAGCCTCTGGGCGGACCTCGAGAAGGAGAAGCAGAAATGGCGGTCTAGGGATAAGTCGTTTGCCCAAATGTGGAAGGGCACCAAGAGCCTTTTAAAGGCTTTGGACCCCAAGGCGAAGCCCCCCAAGGTGACAAGGACGACACCCAACAGTTCTCTTTTTTGAGCCGGTCTGGGCTCGATAACGAATCTTCCAACGGCTTCAAAAATGGTGGTCAGGAGGTGACGAGCCGGGGCAAGGCGATGGCCTAGGTGTCTCTTGCCCCCCCTCCCCCCCCTTTTAAGCATGGTTTTCATTGCCCGTGTAGGGCCTTTACTTTAGACAAGGGATTACTTTTTTTTTTTTGGGTTATTTTGGTTGGATGTTTTTGAACAATTTCCTTTGTTTTTTCGTATTTGGTTTTGGATATTTGCGATTCGGCACTGAAAGACTTTTTCCCTTGCTGGGCTAGGTGCTTTTTATGAAGTTGTGGCTTTGAAATTTCTGGCTTTCCTTGAGTTTTGTATGAATTGCATAGGTTGAGAAATTGTGAAAATCTGGTCACTGGAAAATGTTGACCGCTATAGCGGTGGTTTTCCGCTATAGCGAAGTCGCTGTAGCCAATCAGGCTTCGCAATGGTGAGAATTTGAAAATGTGAGGGTCTGGTGTAGTAGACTAAGTTCCTATGGTAAACGCGCTATGGCGGTGTGTACACCGCTGCGGTGAAGGGTCTGAGTCAGTGGGCATTTTTCTACTGCCTAACAGGACTGTACAGCACAGGGAACTCACCATATACACACGTAACATACACACATAGCGCAAAGATCATCGATAGGATGTCACTGCTAGATACCAATTGGACTCGTTGAGATACCAATTGGGATCATACATATACCACTTGGGTTCAACTTAGAGATGAAACTGACTGATATAGCATGATGGGAAAGAAAGAGAAGAAGTTTCCTAGATGCCCCATAGCCTCTCGTGGATAGGTACGGACGTCATTGTACTATTCCACGAGACTCTACTAGACATTGCTCTTGCACTCGTGAGACCGGTAACCTAGGAATCTGATGCTGTCACGCCCTAATTTCACTAAGTCGTGCGGGCACCTACCTTTCCTACCTCGGTAGGTAAACCCTTAACCCAACATTCACAAAAGATAGAAAATAGCGGAAGAAAGTAAAATAACGTAAGTCTCACAAACATAATATAAATAAGTGCAGAAGTAAAGGAAATCCACCCCAGTATCTGGTCTGCTTATACAAGAGTATCTAAACCAGATACTACAAGTTTGAGTAATAATACATAAGTAGTCTCAAAATCATGTCTCAGAATGGGAAGCATGACATAGTAACAGGAAGAATCTTCGGGCAGCGAACGTCCTCATGCTCACCCTGAAGAGACTCGAATCAACAATCCTTAAATATCAGCCACGAGGTATAGAGGAAGATCCAACCTGGTAGTCTGCATTCATAAAAGAATGCAGCAAGTGCAGGTCACTACAAACAACAAGTACTGGTAGGTATCATAGGCCGACTAAGACTAACTAACGTATATAAAGACAACAAAGCAAGATAAACACGTAAAACAACAAGGTACAAGTCAACACAAATCCATATCCACAGTACAAGTCATCACCTATGTTATAGAATCTAAACCCAACTGTGCCAAGTATCAGTATAACTGTTCCGAACCGGTATATCACAATCATATCACAACAAGTCATCACCTATGTTATAGCATCTAAACCCAACTGTGCCAAGTCTTAGTATAACCATTCCGAACCAGTATATCACAATCATATCACAACCATATAACAGAAAACCAAGAGATGCAATGCAATGCAATACAATGCAATGAAGTATGTAATGTGGATGCAATGCCAATGCAGTCTTTGTACAACATGTCCCGGATGGAATATGTTACACCTCGCACTTTCAGAGCATGAGCACGCCACGTATTTCACCGTATTAATGGAGTATCAGAGACATCCCATGAAGTTTTGAAAGGTACAAACTATGGGAAGCACGTAACAATGAAGTAAAGGATGAATTATGATCTCGTAAGTTATACCCGGGAAGGACAACCTTGGAACCAAAGGACATGACCCTTATCAAGTATGATTAATGATAAATATCATATATGGAAAGTTTTGGAAGATTCCGGGATCAAGCAAATCGAAGAAAATAAGTTTGTCGAAAATTTAGAAAAATTTGGCAGAATTTTGGACAGAAATTTTGGGTCAACTTCAGAGAGGTATATCTCCTGGTATATCAGGAGTTTTGAGGTGTTTCAAGAGCCTAAAATAAAGTTCGTCGTGTGTAGTTTCCAATGCAACAAACCGTTTGTCAATACGACTCAGAGTAGGGAGTTATGGGCATTTTAAAACTAACTGCCAGAAGCCTGCCAAGCTACGCGAAAATTCTAGAAACTACTTTAAAAGCCCACCAATTTCGGCCCATCAGCCCAAACCGAATTGGACTACTATATATACCCCCTTAAGTCACCTAAATCACCTTATTTTTCACTATGTCTCATCTCCACAGATCTCTAGAACCTCCCACAACATTCATCCAATATTATGACACCAAAACATAGCAAATTCAGGAGTTTATACATTAAATTAAGCTCGGGTTTGTAAGATTAATGACGAATCTCGACGAATCAAAGAAGGGACATGACTTTGGGGCTCATATTTTCACCAAAACCGAACCTTATAGACCCTACGAGCTCTCTCCAACACTCCAAACCATTTCAAATCAAATAGAGAGAAGATCAAGCCATAAAATTCTTAGCTAGTTTATGGAAGAAGCTTGTTCGTACTCCTAATTGAAGTTGTGGTGGATAAGTTTTAGGGTGCATTGTGTGAGGTGAAGTTCTTCATGTTATAAGGTATGTTTTTCATCTTGAGTTTGATATTAAGTCATTTCTTTTGAGGATTTTAATGGGTTAAAGTAAAGGAAAACATGGCATAAAGGTCGTAGATAGATATGTTGATGTTGTTGGCATATGGACTGATTTTCGAAGGAAGTTTCGGACGGAATTGTATACATTTGTCATGTAGTATCTTGATTATCTTATGGTTGATGTTGTTAATGATGTTTGGATTTTTTTTTTTTTTGGAATTTGGAGGAAGTAGATAATACAAGGTAGATGCTACCCGAATTTCGACAGATTCTAAGAGGATTTAATTTGAAGGCTTAAGACAAGCATATGACGATAAGCCTAACAATAGTATGAATTCTCTTGGATGTAGATTTACAAGCTTGGGAGGATGAGCGTTAAGTAGTAAGGAGACTAAAAAGGTATATTAAGGCTAAACCCTTTCTTTCTAAAGGCATGATTCTTTTCTTATGAATCCACACATGCTTTCCATAGCATCCTTATTCCCAAAAAGCTAGAATTTCATGATTCTCAAAGTTCTTATGATGCCAAAGATAGATGTGTTCTATGATGATAATGATGAGGATGATGAGCCTATTCTAGAAATTCCAAAGCTTATGGTTTAGTGCTATTATGAGATTTTTGAGCTGATTTCATGATTTTCTCGATTTTGTTCATTGTTGTTGATCTCACCTTATGTTACTTGTTCCTTGAAGGTGAGATATAGCGATGACGATTGTTCCATAATATAAATCGAAGGTTTACCGACTTTATGTCACCCCGATAGTGTTGCAAGGTTTCCTTTGGATGCGCATGCATGTTATATATGTTTATAGCTGTTATTTGTGACACTGAGCCTTATTATGGCCGAGTATCAATATTACCGAGTCCTATTATGGTCGGGTACCGACATTACCGAGTCCTATGTGTTATTAACGAGTCCCATTATGGCTGGGTACCGACATTACCGAGTCCTATTATGGCCGGGTACCGATATTATCGAGTCCTATTATGACCGGGTACCGATATTACCGAGCCTTACTATGGCTGGGTACTGATATTGTATAGGTATGTGTGTGGATATATGAAATGTTTTCTAGAAAAGGTTAAGTAAGCATGACGAATATCTTAAAAGGTATCATGAGGTATAAACGATTCTTTTATCTTACGCTATTCTTCATGCTTATATCATGTTACTATTCATGACTTACATACTCAGTACATTATTTGTACTGACGTCCTTTTATTTGTGGACGCTGCGCTCATGCCCACAGGTAGGCAGGGAGACGGATCAGATCCGTAGGTGCTTTATCAATGGATTCTCAGGAGCACTCCACTTACTTCATAGCTGCAGTATATTGGTATTGGTCTTTATGGTCACTTATATTCTATGTAGAGGCTCGTTGACATATGTGTATAGTTAGACGTTTCATAACCCTACCGGTTCATACTGTTGTATAATATTTTAGTAACCTTGTCAGCTGGTGATGATGGGCATAGTTGTTGAGGATTATATAGAGATGTGCCGTTATGTTATCATATATGTCCTTACAAATTATGATATCCATGAGCTATCTTTATGGTCCACTCAGAAATGATTATGAGATGTATGCTTAGAGGTGCTCGGTATGTTAGCTCTGGGTACCCGTCATGGCCCTCTGGTTGGGTCGTGACAAAAGCGGTATCAGAGCAGTTCGTCCTAGGGAGTGTCTACGAGCCATGTCTAGTAGAGTCTTGTTTATGGGTTTGAAGCACGCCACACTTATAAACAAGAGGCTGCAGGGCATTTAGGAACCATTGACCCTTCCTTCTTATCTTAGATCGTGTCATAGAGCTAAATTATAGGATGTGATGTCCCTGATTCTAACCCTAAGTGTTTTGATTATGGACAAGCAGTTGATTGTGCCGCTATGTGGTAATTGATGAGAATTGAAGTTGTTACTCCGAAAGGTATGTTTCCTGCCTTATTGATATTGATAGACTTTGATATAAGAACTGGAGCAAGATGTTGCGGGTATTTGTGATCACACCGCGAGGCATTGGATGTGTTTTCCGGGTCGTGTGCGGTGAATGAGGCAATAAGAAGTATAGAGGAAACTCTGCCAAAATTTTTACAAATTGAATTGTTTGAATGTCTGTGCTATATAGAAAGAATGAAGGGAAAATGTGACAATCGGATGTTTGGTAAGTCATGATTGAATGAACAATTATGAGATGCTTTCAAAGAGAAGTATTAGAATGATTTTAATTTAATTTAAGGGAAGAACCCTAAAGGGGAAAAATTATTAGTAGTTAAAGGAACTGGAATGAGTTGCATTCGAGATTTCGGAGGATTGAGACTTATTGAAAACATAAGGAAAGTTGATATTAGGAACTCAAATACGGTATTACAATTTATAGATTAGATTGGTTAGAAGAGATAACGAAGAGATATTGATATGGAAAAGGAAGTTAACGAGTAGAGGAAAATTTTACTTTAGAAGTTTATATATATATATATATATACACACACACACACACACACACACACACACATAAGATCAGGACGGGTTGATGATGGGTTTGTACTTATAGTGGAATGTTCTACAGATTTCTAGGCACATACTGTAAAATGGCAAACAGAAAAGAGCACTTTAAGAGCAAAGGAAATCAAGAAGGACCTTGAGGACAGAAGTAAGAGAAAGTACGTTAATGAATTGGTTAAAGGAAGTTATATGACCATTGACGGTAAGAGGAAGTCTGATAAATTAGTAAGGTTGGCTAAAGGTAGACGTTGATAGCATAAGACAATGGACTTATAAGAGAGATACGATTACAAAGGAAAACAAGACGAATATTCGAGGGATAGACATAAATACGAGCAAGCTATGGTATCGCAAAGGAAAATAAGAATTGAATGAAGGGAGAAAGAAAAGGGTGTATTTTACTAATATTTCATGATGAGAACAAGAATCGGCGGGACATTAGAAGGATTATGACGCATGACTATGATGCAAGCAATCAATCAAAAAAACTATGGGACAATGTGAGCTAAACTAAGGAAAGGACGGATCGTGAGAATGAATGAGATAGAGTATCAACTTTTACTGGTATGGTATAGACACAAATCGGAATCGGGAACCAAGAGCAAGAATAATCTCAGGGATACTAGTAAAAAGATAATTATGAAGGAAGATTACGGCGGAAGGAGCGTTGTATAGTTAGAAACTCCATAAAGAGCGCGACGAACTTTGATGTCACCATTAATTCATTAGCCTAGGGGACTATTACTCATAAAAGGAAGAAGTGATCAATAAACATCTGAAGTGTGTTCGGTATGTGTAGACATCTAACTTGATATAAGAACTGAGCTAGCAAAAAGGAAATAATTTAAACCATGCGATGAAAAGAACTCCGACGTTATATGGAATAAAGGAGTTGAAGGATCGCTAAGGTCGGCGCATGACCACAAAAGATGGTTAATACTCGAATGTTACTGGTATATGAGAACATCCTTAAAAAGAGGGGAAGAACAAATTCAGTTCCAAGATGAACTACAATATTCCCAAGTTCAAAAGAGGGAAATGTACTGGCTTGAAGGAGCCAAAATTCGAGATGAACCGATATATCAAGAATGCGCTAAAGAAAAGTGAGAATGGACTAAATCCAAGTATATTATGAGACAAATATGAAAAAGGAGGCATGACAAGATGATGAAGGTTTAGCGAATCAAAGAGAATAAGTTTCGTCAACGCGATACATTGTGTTCCGGGCGATGATTGGAATCACTTACACCGGAGAAATTTTGGTTACAGTTAAACATGCAATAACGTACTCTAAAAGGTAACAGAAGGAGTAAGAAGGGCCTGCAAGCTGACCAGGAATAAGTATAAGGGACAATCGGGACTACTAACAAGAATTGTAGCACTAGAAGAGATGAAAGATTTAAAAGAGGAATATTATAGGAAGTTCAATGATCTTCAAAGGAAAGGAAGATAGTGTGCCTATGGATAGTAAGACAGCAGTACTGCCTAAGATTAGAAAGTACCTCATAAGTTGTGAAATTCCAAATCGCCGATTGTATCAATTGTGAGGGTGTATGACATAGAACCATATAAACAATCGTCGTAATGAAACGACCAGTAGAATGGTGCAAGGACAACGATAAGGGACCAAAGAAGAATGGAGGCAAATTTAAGTCTCAAATAATCACCGGTATAAGAGAACCAAGGACCTAAGGAGGGAAGCATACTCGTATTGAAAGGAAGTTGTGATTAAGTAAGATTTTACCTTAGTCCCATGTTTATGAGTTATGTTGTAATTATGTTAAGATTGGAGGAGAAGAAATTGAAGGAAAAGCTCAAATATGAATTTGATGATATCTTGAGTCGTAAATTAGCTTGAGCTGTGATTATTAGTATATTATGAGTATAATCTTGCTACGAGGGAGTATTATATACACGTATATAAGGGATTGTGTTGAGGTTGGTGTTGAAAAGAAGTCTGGATGGACAATCTGAAATAAAATAATCATTGAGAATAATAAGTCACTAGCAAGGAAATGCTATTGCAAATCATCTGGGCGCTACCATAAGTGGAACTATGATGATATTGTAAGGAATTAAGGAGTCCGACCAAGGAATTAAAAGGAGATGATATGGTATGTATATAAGGTCGACTAGTGCAAAAAGGGATAATCTAAAATAGCACCAGAGAAGCAAGAAAGGAAAGGTGCCATATCTGAACAAGAGAGTTTATCTACTAGTAGAGAAAATAAGGAGCAAGGCAAAAGAGTACAACCTTAAGAGTACTCCCAGATCAGTGGGGAGCCATAGCAATCATGAGTTAATACCACCTTAATTTCAACAGGTCCCAGGATGGTAACTAGATATCAGTTGACCACTGGGTACATACATAAGAACATGAGGAGATGGAACGAATGAATGAGTTCGACAAAGAATTGGGAGAATATGAAAGAAGACTAATGAGCCCATAGTATAAGAGCATGGAGATCAGGAACTAAAGGAGGACAACCATTTTAAGAAATTAATGATAGCATCGTTAGCTCGCAAGCTACAACATTCGAGGACGAATGTTTCTAAAAGGGGAAGGATGTTACACCTCACACTTTCAGAGCATGAGCACGCCACGTATTTCACCATATTAATGGAGTATCGGAGACGTCCCGTGAATTTTTGAAAGGTACAAACCATGGGAAGTACGTAACAATGAAGTAAAGAAATAATTATGATCTCATCAGTCGTAACCGGGAAGGAAAACCTTGGAACCAAAGGACATGACCCTTATCAAGTATCATTAAAGATAAATATCATGTATGGAAAGTTTCGGAAGATTACGAGATCAAGCAAATCGAAGAAAATAAGATTGTCGAAAATTAGGAAAAATTTGGTAGAATTTTGGACAGAAATTTTGGATCAACTTCAAAGAGGTATATCTCCTGGTATATCAGAAAATTTGAGGTGTTTCAAGAGCCTAAAATGAAGTTCGTCGAGTGTAATTTCCAACGCAACAAGCCGCTCGTCAATACAATATCAGAGTAGGGAGTTATGGGTGTTTTAAAACGGATTGCCGGAAGCCTGCGAAGCTATGCGGAAATTCTAGAAACTACTTAAAAAGCCAACCAATTTCGGCCCATTAGCCCAAACCGAATTGGACTACTATATATACCCCCTTAAGTAACCTAAATCACCTCATTTTTCACTATTTCTCATCTCCACACCTCTCTAGAACCTCCAACAACATTCATCCAATATTCTTACACCAAAACATAGCAAATTTAGGAGTTTATACATTAAATTAAGCTCGGGTTTGTAAGATTAACAACGAATCTCGACGAATCAAACAAGGGCCACGACTTTGGGGCTCATATTTTCACCAAAACCAAACCTTTTAGACCTTATGAGCTCTCTCCAACACTCCAAACCATTTCAAATCAAATCAAGAGAAGATCAAGCCATAAAATTCTTAACTAGTTTATGGAAGGAGCTTGTTCGTACTCCTAATTGAAGTTGTGGTGGATAAGTTTTAGGGTGCATTGTGTGAGGTGAAGTTCTTCATGTTATAAGGTATGTTTTTCATCTTGAGTTTGATATTAAGTCATTTCTTTTGAGGATTTTAATGGGTTAAAGTAAAGGAAAACATGGCATAAAGGTCGTAGATAGATATGTTGATGTTGTTGGCTTATGGACTTATTTTCGAAGGAAGTTTCGGACGTATTTGTATACATTTGTCATGTAGTATCTTGATTACATTATGGTTAATGTTGTTAATGATGTTCGGAAGTTGTTTTGGAATTTGGAGGAAGTAGATAATACAGGGGAGATGCTGCCCGAATTTCGGCCGATTCTAAGAGGATTTAATTTGAAGGCTTAAGACAAGCATATGACGATAAGCCTAACAATAGTATGAATTCTCTTGGATGTAGATTTACAATCTTGGGAGGATAAGCGTTAAGTAGTAAGGAGACCAAAAAGGTATGTTAAGGCTAAACCCTTTCTTTCTAAAGACATGATTCTTTTCTTATGAATCCACACATGCTTTCCATAACATCCTTATTCCCAAAAAGCTAGAAGTTCATGATCCTCAAAGTTCTTATGATGACAAAGATTGATGCGTTCTATGATGAGGATGATGAGCATATTCTAGAAATTCCAAAGCTTATGGTTTGGTGCTATTATGAGATTTTTGAGCTTATTTCATGATTTTCTTGATTTTGTTCATTGTTGTTGATCTCACCTTACGTTACTTGTTCCTTCAAGGTGAGATATAGCAATGATGATTGTTCCATAATATAAATCAAGGTTTACCGACTTTATGTCACCCCGATAGAGTTGCAAGGTTTCCTTTGGATACGCATGTATGTTATATATGTTTATAGCTATTCTTTGTGACACCGAGCCTTGTTATGGCCGGGAACCGCTGTTACCAAGTCGTATTATGGTCGCGTACCGATATTACCGAGTCCTATTATGGCCGGGCACCGATATTATCGAGCCCTATTATGGTCGGGTACTGATATTACCGAGTTCTATTATCGCCGGGTACCGATATTACCGAGTCCTATATGGCCGGTGTTACACCCCGTATTTTTGTACGTAAAGTTTCGTCGTGAGTAAGTTGATGAAGATTTACAAGGCAAGGTAGTCGTCAAGGTCATAAGGAATTATACATGCTCATTCTTCATACATGAGAGCTTGTTATCATGTTTAGTAAGTATCGGGAAGGTTGGATGTTAAGCAAATCGAAGAAATTAAGTTTGTTGAAACTTTGGGAAAATTTGGCAGAATTCCGGACATAAATTTTGGGTCAACTTTGGGGAGGCATATCTCCTAGAATAAAAGGAGTTACGGAACCCATAACCTATGCATTCATAAGTTCAGCGAGTGTACTCTCCAATACAACTGGCAGATCTGAATTCGCACATAGTTGCTAGGAGTTATGGGCCGTCGAAGTGTCGACGATCCGTCGATGCACATCGACGACCTGTCAGTTTTCAGGCGGTGCAGCTGATGTATAAATGCATTTATTTCATGATTTTTTTTCATTTCAACTCACATCAACAGACCCTAAACTCTCCCTAATACGCATATATCCTCTCCAAACCTTTCTTTATCATCCAAGTAAGATCCGAGCCCCGAAAACCCGAGCTAGTGAAAGGAAAGTTGTTCCTAGGGTTTCTATTGAAATTGTTTAGCTTAGGCGTTGGATTTGAAGTTTGGTTCTTGGAATTCCAACCCCTTTAAGGTATGCATACTATTCTTATCTTTGCTATTAATTTGATTACCAAGAGTTTTAGTGATTTAAAGTGAAGGAAATATAGCTATGGAAGCGGTGAGTTAATTGAGTCAAACCAAGATTAGGGGTTGTTTTGGGAGATGTTTTGGCATGGATTTGATTATATTTTTATATGAAGGTATTGACATATGTTGTTTGTGGAGGAATTCCTTTGTTTAAAGTAAAGGAAAACATGATATGAAAGACCTATACTAGCTTGATGATGTGGTTGCCTTGAAGGCTGTTTCGATTGGTTTTTTGGAGAGATTTCTACTTGTTTATGTTGCTGTATATTGTTACTGTTGTTGTTGATGATGTTTTGTGTGTTGTGCACCGTTTGGGAGTTGGATTGAAGAAGAATTATAGGGGAAATGCTGCCCGAATTCCGTTAAGTTTCATATGTACTTGAAATGGGTAGTAAGGGATGTATATGGCCTAATTGTAATTCGTGCTATCTTGGTTGTAGTGTTACAAGCTCAGGAAATAAGCATCGGACATTAGGTAGACTCCAAGGTATGTTAAGGCTAACCTTTCTTTCATTCTTGGCATTATCTTATAATATGAACGAACAAGCAAGAAAACGAGCTTCTATATTACTCTACTCTTAGAAGCACTAGGAGTACTTCAATCTTTGATGTTCCTATGCCCCGTCTATGATGGTTCCTTCTGTTCATGGGTCTTGAGATTTCTTATATTGATGATGTTAGCTCAAAGAATGTTCATCAGAGATAGTACGACCTCATGTCACTCCGAAAGTTCTATGTATTCATTTCATTTATGCATTGCATCCATATTCATGTGCATATTGACCCGTGACCAGAAGGCGTTATATACACACTATTATATTATTATATATGGATCGGGCTGTACATTCCTTGTTATATCCCGTGTTTTTGCATATTCGGAAAACTTGAAATAATTTTGACTTGAAAGGAATGAGGCCATATCTGGACCTTACTTGGTATCAAGGTGTCGGCTAGGAAAACGTTGGTGCGGAATTTTCGAGGAAGGTTAAGGACAAAAATCGGAATTTTGGAAATTGGTTTCATGAATTACAAAAATTTAGCCAACAATTGGGCTAAAAAAAAAATAAGAAAAGAGGCCCAAAATGGAGAGGGGTGGCCGGCCAATTTATGGCCCAAACCCACCAAGAATTAACAAATTTTCCATGTGCCAATTAATATAAGGTGGATTAGTTTCAAGAAGTTTCAAGAAATCAAAACAAAGAAGAAAAAAAAAAGAAAGAAGAAAGAGGCCTTCGGCCGTGAGGGAGAAAGAGAAGAGAAAAGAAAAGAAAAAAATTCCAAGCCTTCAATCTTGGTCCAAAAATTGTAATTCTCTTGTATTCTTATTAAGCTCAAGATCCTCTTCAAGATGACATAAATTTTGGGGCAAGAAAGTGCTTCTTTTGGCAAGAGGAAAAAGTTGGAAAAGGTAAGAATTTTACTCTTTTGTGTTGGAAAAATTATATATATGTTGTAGCATATGTGAAGTACATGAGGACCATGAAAGTAGGGCGTGTATGTTGTGACCGTGTGGTGTGTGTGTGATTGTGTTGTGGGGTGTGGTATGGTGGAAGAATATAGGTTGAGTTTGTTTAGTATGCTAGTTGTGTTGTTATGGCTTTATGATGTAAGTAGAAGATTAATGGTCTTGTTGGCATGAAAGAAAATGTTGTAAGGTTGTAAGATGAAAATATGTAGTGTTGTAGTAGTTTATGTAATTATAAGTATGAAGTCGTTAAGATGCAAATTTTGATTGTTGTCAATGAAATTGGAAGACAAAAATGTGTTAAGAAGGTTTATATTGAAAATTGGAAGTTTTGGATGAATTATGATTTTGGTGGAACTTGTGTAGAATTTGTGAAATAATGTGAAATGCTTCCGAATTGCATTTGAATGGCCTTGAATTTATTGGTAAATATGAAAACATGGATATAGGAGGGAAAGTGTGGAATTAGAATGGAAGTTATTGCATTATGAAGAAAGTAATACTATTCATGCTAGAATGCGTTTTAATTCGATTGTTGATGTGGTTGATACTGTTGTTGGGTTGGTTGTTGCTATGGGCCGAGTTTAATTCTCGGGGATGTTGGATTTATAGGGGAGATCTTGCCCAAATTTTTGTAGACAAGAAAGGGCTAAGAATAAATCTCTAAAAACTTACAATTGGTAATTGTGGCCGTTTGTAGATTCTGGAGCAAACGGGATTTGAGTTTAAGCGAGCATAAGGCGCCCATAAGGTATGTAAAGCCTACCTTTTCTCCATTTGGCATGTCCTAGTCATACTAGGTTAAGATCGGAACCTCGGGGATAATTCTGCTCTTGGAAATCCGAGTTTGATTTTGAGTACTATTCATTCAGCGCATTTGAACTATAATCTTCACATTTGGTTGAAAGAATGCTTAAACCTCCATAATTTCCGCAAATGTATCCGAATCGCTCCGAAACTTTCATAGATGACTTTATGGATCTTAATGTTTGCAATTCATGTCCGCCGCCTCGACTTGACCTGAGGTGAGCCCGCAAGTCCCGAGAATTCCCTCATTTGGTTTGTTTGTCTCATTTTCGTGTGATATGAAAAGGAAACGTTTGCCTATGACTCTAAGGTCCGTTTGAAATGCCCTATAATGTTATTTGGACATTCTTCACTATGTATGATACTAAATTTTCCGAGAATGACCTATGATGTATTTTTCGAAAAATTGATAACTTAAAAGTCCGCGACTTTTGTATAATAATTCCGATTGACTCGATACTTATTTTTGAGCTTTCTGATACTAGTGTATATGTATATGAAATTATGTGTCGAGTTCTAGAATTTACTTTTATTATGCATACGGTTTCTGCACTACTCTGCTCGTGCCAATGATTATGATTTCGTTCGCCGTGCCGGCCGGTTTTTGTGATCGTGCGCATTATGATATATTCGGCAGTATGATGTGTTACGGTTTCCGAGACCTCGCCATAGGGCCGGTTACCGTTTATGGTGTTATGATGTGATATGGCATCTGATATGCTCTGATGATATGATATGTATGATGTTATGATGTGTTCGGAGATGTACGGAGATTTGGAAACTTTCGGAGTATGATGTGTTGTGGCACCCAGCGTCGGGGGTGACCCGTTCTGAGTCCCTATGCATGATTTTTGTTTACTTGCATTTTGTACATTGGTTTTCCGCACGAGTTTGATTTGCTACCTCTGTATTTGTTTCTTTATATTCTGATTCCAGTCATGGTTTGGTCTACTGTACCTTCGCTTTACACATACTCGGTACTTTTTCCGTCATCGACCCCCTTTCTTCGGGGGCTGCGTTTCATGCCCGCAGGTACAGACGCTCGGTTGGGCGATCCTCCGACTTAGGCTCCCTATTCTGCTATTCTGGAGTGCTCCCTTTGATCCGGAGCCCATATTTGGTATATGTCTTTTGTTATGCATACTCGGTACATTTGCTACTATTCGGGTACGGCGGGGCCCTGTCCCGTCATATGTTTGTCTGTTCTGTATGTCTGTAGAGGCCTGTAGTCATAGTTGTGGGTCATGGGTCATGTCTGTCTGTGTGTGATTATGATTTGCATCCTTATGCGGCCCCGTATGCGACTATGGCCAATATGGCCCATATATTTGTATATGTGTGTATATCTGGGCGATGTGCATTCCGCCAGCTTTGCTTTTGATGTGATGATTCTGCACGGGCGACCGCTTAGGATAGCATTCGTTTCAGTACTGGTACGATGTCTGCTATCAGTTTGCGGTATGAACAATATTTCTTAAATTTGATTAAGCCTTAATATGATGATCTGATTCGTAAGCCTGTTTGGGTGCCTAAGTAGGGCACCAGTCACGGCCCACGGGGTTGGGTCGTGACAAAAGTGGTATCAGAGCGGTTTGTCCTCGGAATGTCTACAGGCCGTGTCTCGTAGAGTCTTGTTTGTTCAGGTAGACAGAGAGACGATCCAGCTCAGTAGGACTTCCCCTTAGCTGTTTGGTGCGCTCCACTTGTTTCGGAGCTGCGGTCCATTTTGGTAGGCTATTTTGAGATGTATATACATGTATATGGGTATAGCGAGGTCCTGTCCCGTTCTTTCTATAGCTTTCTATTCCATTAGAGGTATGTAGACAGTTGTATGTAGTTGGTACATGATGTAGCCTTGTCGGCTCTTATTCTTTTGCGTACATCATATATAGCAGCCTAGTCGGCTTGCACTGTTACTACGGCATATTGCATATATATATGTTAGATATGGGCCACTCTGTTATTATGTGATAGTTAAGCAAGTGTAGGGGTGACTGGTCATTAGGGGTCAGACACTCGTCATGACTCATCGGCTTGGGTCGTGACAGAAGTGGTATCAAAGCAGTTCCATCCTAGGGTTGTCTACAGACCGTGTCTAGTAGAGTCTTGTTTATGGGTGTGTTGTGCACCACACTTATAAGCAGGAGGCTACAGGACATTTAGGATGTTGCCATTCTTTCTATTCTAGATCGTGCGATAGAGCGGTAAGATAAGAATTCCCTTTCTAATGATTTGTTCTGATTTCAGCGATGCCCCGAAAGGAAACTGTAGCTGCCCAGAAGGGCAAGGGAGTGGCTGGTGAGACTACTAGCCGTACTCAGCGGATTACCAGGGCTCGGGGCGAGTCCCAAAGTGAGACCCCATCCCAGGCTTCGCATACTCCACCCGCTTCAGAGGAGCGAAGAGGAGCCTCAGCTCCAGCTCCAGCACCCCCAGTTCCTCCACCAGATGCCTCAGGCCAGGAGATGAGAGAGGCCATCCTTTTGCTGACCCAGTTAGTAGCCGCTCAGGCTCGGCGACAGGGTGCGGGTCATGGTAATAGGGGTTAGAGAAAGAGGTCCAGGTCCTTAGGGTTTGACAGTGAGTTCGGACGTGGCCCAAGGCGGCAGTCCTTTAGACACTTAGCTTATTTAGCAGCTGGTGTGCCTCCGCGGTTTCCTGGACCCAGGTTTGATAGATCCACTTATTTTGGGCCAGCTCAGAGTTCTAGAGTTCCTAGTTCTCAGATTAGGAGTGGTTCTGAGTCGGACGAGCCAGCATTGCCCACGTGTGCCCGGTGTGGTAGATTACCTTGGGAGGTTTGTGCCGATTGGGTTTAGGTGGTTGTTATGCCTGCGGTTGGCCAGGCCATATCAAACATGACTGTCCATTTGTACATGGTGGAGGTAGGGCTCAGCTCACAGGATTAGTAGATGGATTTTCGTTATCTGTACGCCCTCAGAGGTAAGGCTCACAGGCACCAGCAGGTCGTGGTAGGAGTCGAGGAGCAGCGGCCAGTTCGAGTAGCCCTCAGCCTCACATCTATGCATTGACTGGGTGACATGATCTCGAGTCTTCCCCTGATATTGTCACAGGTATAATACCAGCATCCTTTTATGATGTGTATGTATTGATTGATCCGGGGTTTATGTGCTATATGTTACTCCATTTGTTGCCGGCAAGTTTGGGATAGAGCCCGAATCGATTAAATCATTTTTGGTGTTTTCGCTAGTTGGTGATCTAGTTATAGTTAATGTTGATAGTGATAATGAAATGCAAATTTGATTGATTAATTACAGAAGGGATTAAAGGAGCGTATGCAGAGAGAACGTCTTATGAGTATATGAACTTTTATGCAAGAGGACTGATTATCGAAGGGTTTAGGAAATAAATTTGATGTTTTGCAAGAAGGATACCCAGATATGGCATATGAAGTGAGCTTATCGTTTTATTTCCCCTTTCATATCAATAGCCATGTGTGGCTGAGTTGTGTATCATATGTATTTTTATGGGTTTTATGGGTAGCCTGTGAGGCATTGGATGTATTTTGTGGTGTGTGCGGGTTTGGGATAAGAAAATTACAAAACTCGTCAAAATTTCTCGAAATTTAAGCTATTTGAGTATATGTGTGCTGCAAGGGTAAGATGTCATTATAGATCAAAGGAGTTTAGTAATGGGTGATTAAAGGAGGACCCAAATCCTTAAAGAAGGTCAAGAAAGTCAAGTCATTTTGAAGTAGTTTTTCGATCCTCATAAATATATATATGAGCCGCATTGATCTCGAGTACTAAGATTTATCTCCGAGCTTTTGAGGTGTTAAGTATGTTATTTCATTTGTACCAAGGTATGAGCCCATGACTGCTAAGTATCAAAGGATTAGAGTTTAAACGAATCGACGTCGGAAGAAGGTTGAGAACTGTGCAACTTGACGGGCAGATTGACGAGCCGTCAACATGGTCGACGGCTCGTCAACCATGCACCGTCAACCAGCCCTGAGAATCAGAGGCTTCTGCAACTTGATGCCTGCAAGTTGATGGTCGTCAACAGTGTTGACGCCATCATCAACATTGTTGATGCTATCAGCAAAGTTGAAGCACTAGTTGAGTTTTTGAGATAATATATATTGACCCCTATGTTTTGTTAAGGTACAACGCGGAATTTGTATGTGCATATATGTATAGTACGAGTATAGGTTGGCGGATCAAAATAGATTCACCGCTGACGCCTAAAGTTTATACATTTGATAGACCAAATCCTATGGGCTTATAATAACGACATAAGGTAATGAATAAGGAAAAATGTTATATGGGATTGAGGATAAGTTAAGAGAATGATTGTATGAAGAAGAGGTAATTAACATGGAGGAAGTGATCGGTTAGGAAAGAATAGGACGATGAGTCGATAACTAAGAGCAAGATGACAAGGTCAGCAAGTTAAAGGATGAGTGGAGAGTGAGCAGTGACATTATGAAGTATTCATGATTAACACAAATGAAAGGAAAGGTTTACGAAGGAGGAAGATAATTAAACGCCTACCCGCTATAGTGGCTATGATAAGTATGGTATGGGGAAGATACGCTCCCCGCAGGTACTTCTGTACTAGGAGAGAAATTAGCATTTTAAGACGATTGAGAGTAAGACAAGCCACCAAGGATATATGTTACGTGATTATTTTCTAATTGAAAAATGAGGCGTTATAATTAGTGAATACTTCAGTTCTCCAAATATCAGTTAAGAATGAATTTCTCGCCCCTCCTAAGTGCAGTCGGCAATCACACCATGCCAATGATCCCTCAGAGTAACAAAGGATTACCCGTTATGGCATTGCGAACTAATTTACGGAAATTCCAAAAAGGACGCAGTTCAATTCAAATTAAAGTTGTTGCCAAAGGTGAAGTTTAAGACATTCTTGGTAATTCTCAAGGTTAATCTAGTATGTGTTTTGTTGTCTAAAGAAAAAAGAAGACGAGACAAGGCACAAAAAGGACGAAGCATTAACTCTATGTTGTTGGATTATTTTGAGAATTCAAGAGGTTTTTATGAATAAACGTCGGGGGTAAAGGTTATAAGTAAGTTGTTTGTGATGTTACAATAAGATGAAGCTATAAAAGGGGGAAGAATAAAGTTGAGTGCAATAGCCAATACTAAGATAGAATGTTTATGAGTCACAATCGATAAAAAGGGCAGGATGATCATGAGTTATTTTGGATAAGATAAATTACGTTTAGAAAGGAATTAAGGATGACTTCCGTGAGTAACATGGTTAATGATTGGAAGAATGACGACAAAGAATTCAAATGTAAGAAAGGACTGAATGAAGAAATAAAACCTAGTCAGCGAAACCTATGAGGCTATTATGAGATTCTCCAATATGACGCAGCATATCCTTATTGCTCCCCTATATGAGCTATGCATCTTAGAGTTTGCAAGTACACCGGATTTAGGGCTATTAGATATGTCTATAATCAGTTAGCATTCGTGCGTGTTAATCCTAAAGTTGAGTTCAAGTTGCAATAAAGAGATTAGAGTCTCCTTAAGTATAGTGTTGTCAGAATATGATTAAAGGAAATTTTGAGAAAGGCTACTGGCATCGAGTGACGATTCAGTAAATAATGGGATAATATGGTATATCTAGTAAAGCATTCAAACCAACAGGTCATATTACGCCAAGGACAAACTAGGAGGAAAAATTAAGAGATAGCGCGAGGTGAAGGCAAAAAAAAAAAAAAAACTGGTAACTTAGAGATATGAAAGAAAAGAGTTTCAAGGCTCGTGATAAGGATAAAGAAAGAGTGATAAAATGGACCTTTAAATACTCAAAAGTACAGTCTTCAACTTAGGGCTCCGAGGCATTAAATGGTCCAGCTAGGAAAGAAAAAGGGAAAATAAGGACCGTTTGGTGTCTCGTTTGCAGCTCCAGAATAAGATAAGAAGGCATGCGATATTAGCAAGTTCAATGCAAGGTGTAAGTGAAAATTAGTCGAGAAAATGATAAGAGTACGTATGAAAGGAAAAATGAGAAGAGAAGCAATGAAGATATGTCAAGTAAAGAGAACGATGGTACGATTAAACATGACCTGTCGAGAGGAAGGTATATGTAGGGAATGAATTCAACAAGAGAACACCTGAGGAAGTATTGAGAATGCAAAACTAGTTTATCATTCGAGGACGAATGTTCCAAAGGGGGGAAGGATGTTACACCTCATACTTTTGTACGTAAAGTTTCATCATGAGTAAGTTGACGAAGATTTACAAGGCAAGGTTGTCGTTAAGGTCATAAGGAATTATACATGCTCATTCTTCATACATGAGCACTTGGTATCATGTTTAGTAAGTATCGGGAAGGTTAGATGTTAAGCAAATCGAAGAAATTAAGTTTGTTGAAACTTTGAGAAAATTTGGAAGAATTCCGGACAGAAATTTTGGGTCAACTTTGGGGAGGCATATCTCCTAGAATACAAGGAGTTATGTAACCATAGCCTATGCATTCATAATTTCAGCGAGTCTACCAACTTTGTTGCGGACCTAAGGGCACATTGATCTTTGGGAGTTATGGGCCAAGTCGAAGTGTCGACGATCCGTCGATGCGCATCGACGACCCGTCAATTTTCAGGCGGTGCGTAAACATGTATAAATGCATCTATTTCGTGATTTTTTTTTTCATTTCAACTCACACCGACGGACCCTAAACTCTCCCTAATACTCATCATCCAAGTAAGATCCGAGCCCCGAAAACCCGAGCTAGTGAAAGGAAAGTTGTTCCTAGGGTTTTTATTGAAGTTGTTAAGCTTAGGAGTTGGATTTGAAGTTTGGTTGTTGGAATTCCAGCCCCTTTAAGGTATGTATACTATTCTTATCTTTGCTAATAAGTTGATTTCCAAGAGTTTTAGTGATTTAAAAGGAAGGAAATATGGCTATATAAGCGGTAAGTTAATTGAGTCAAACCAAGATTATGGGTTGTTTTGGGAGATGTTTTGGCATGGATTTGATTATATTTTGATATGAAGGTATTGACATAAGTTGTTTGTGGAGGAATTCCTTTGTTTAAAGTAAAGGAAAACATGATATGAAAGATCTATACTAGCTTGATGATGTAGTTGCCTTGAAGGCTGTTTCGATTGGATTTTTGGAGAGATTTCTACTTGTTGATGTTCTTTGTATATTGTTACTGTTGTTGTTGTTGATGATGATGTTTTGTGTGTTGTGCACCGTTTGGGAGTTGGATTGAAGAAGAATTATAGGGGAAATGCTGCCCGAATTCCGTTAAGTTTCATATGTACTTGAAATGGGTAGTAAGGGATGTATATGGCCTAATTGTAATTCGTGTTATCTTGGTTGTAGTGTTACAAGATCGGGAAATAAGCATCGGACATTAGGTAGACTCCAAGGTATGTTAAGGCTAACCTTTCTTTCATTCTTGTCATTATCTTATAATATGAACGAACAAGCAAGAAAACGAGCTTCCATATTACTCTACTCTTAGAAGCACTAGGAGTAGTTCAATCTTTGATGTTCCTATGCCCCGTCTATGATGGTTCCTTCTGTTCATGGGTCTTGAGATTTCTTATATTGATGATATTAGCTCAAAGAATGTTCATCGGAGATAGTTCGACCATCAGGAAAGATATACTGATTTCGCTAACCTTTCTTTCGCACTTACTAAAGCCGTTTTTCGCACCGCGATTTCTTAGAAAGACATGAACATACAAACCCAAACCTGAATCCATGACTCACTCTCGCTAGAAAGGATCCTTGATCCATTTGAGATGTTGCACCCCGTATTTTCGAAGAGCACTTATCAAATTTGAAACATAAGTACGTTGAGTTAGGGTTAAGTAAAACCACTTTGGAATATAAGGAGCAAGCATTATTAAATATATTTAATGAGTGAAGGATGTATATAAGGTATACCGGAAGATTTTATAAGGAAATGAGTGGAAGAAATGAAGTAGTACGACTTTGGAGAAAGGATGGGTAATGTTTTGTGTGAAAATTTTGGTCCAAATTGGGGGACGAATATCTCTTTGCAGATGAAGTGTTTTGAAGTGAACAAAAGCCTAAAATGAAGTTCGTCGAGTCTAGTCTCCAACGCAACAAACCGCTCGTCGATAGGACATCGGAGTAGAGAATTTTGACCCTATATAAAGGGTAAAAAACCCATTTTTTCACCAGATTTGCCCAGAAATTTCCAGAAAATTGAAGAGAGAGAGAGAGAATCACAAAGTAAGCAATTTTCAAGCGACGGAGTATTAATCGAAGCTCGGATAAACGCATGGATGTGATTCTAGTATGGTTTTGCGGTGGATTCAAGGTGGATATTGAAGATATCACTATTTTAACAAGAATAAGGTATGAATTTCCTATTATTAATGTTAATTTTGGTTTATTTACGGAGATAAAGTCGTTAAATAATTGTATAGCTAGTTGGTTGGTTGTGAAAATTGGAAAACATCATGTGGGATGTTTTATGGTACATATTGTCACGACCCAACTAGGGCCATGACGGGTATCCGGGGCTAACCACCGAACACTGCTCATTCTGTTACTCATCTGTTCTCATTCATAATATATATATATACTCATAATCATAGAAAACGACTTTCATTTGAAACATATTTACTTTATAAACATAAGCCCTTTAGGCTATCAAAATAATATATAAATACATGTATATACATGAAAGACTATGAGACCATACTACCCACACTGCGTATCTACGAGCCTCTACTAGAGTACTAGACATATAGACGGGACAGGACCCCGTCGTGCCCAAAATATGTACACATATATATACCAAAAGAATAATCAATGGCACCTCCGAAAAAGTGGAGTGCTCTCAATCAGCTAATGGCTCCTATGAGTCTGGATCACCTCCCTGTCTACCTGTGGGCATGAACACAGCGTCCAAAGAAAACGGACGTTAGTACGAATATTGTATTGAGTATGTAAGGCATAAGCAGTAATGAAACATCAATGAAATAAGGAGGCATCAAATAAGGAGCAATCTTTGTGAATCGATCGAATCATAAAGAAATAATCACGGCTCATCGTCATAATCATCATCATGTCATGTATGCATAAATATATAAGTCGCCCGACCATATAGGTGCGGTGTGATAATCAATAACATTAGTGCCTCGCGTCCCAGGCCTCCCGCGTCCGGGGTACCATCTCATGCCGCCCACTAGTGGTGTCCGCCCGTATCATCCGGCCACGTGTGTATAGTCGCCCGCCTTGGCGGTGTTGCCCGACCATAAGGCGCGGTGTAATATCATCATATGCTCATCATAATATGCTCATCATAATATCCTTATCATAACTCATCATGATGCATTTGCATAGAGACTCATAGATAATCATACTTTATCGGGGTGACATAAGGTCGTGGACCCCCGATTTCATTATGGAACATTCATAAGCATTCTGCCTCACCTTGAAGGAACGAGCATAAGGTGAGTGTATATAATGATCAACATCAATGGATTATAAATAGTATCATATCATGGGCTATAACTTCTTTAGACTTAACTTATCATCATCATTATCATACTCATAATGTATCTCTTATATCATATAGCTATTCATGAACAAGGGCTCTTAGTTTGCTTGAAGATAGGAAATTCATAAAGAAGGAGGAAATTCATACCATAAGATTCATGCCTTAGAAGGAATGGACTAGCCTCATATACCTTTGTCGTTTAATTATTCTATCGCTTGTTCGTTCACCTTTAATGCACTCGTTTCACCTTCAAGAGAATTTGTATCGACATTAGCTACACAATTATAAGAACGAGCTTACCAAAGCTAGAGAAAATTGGGAAGCATTTCCTTTGTTTATACGACTTCCTCCATATTCCATATCAATTCCCAATCATTCATAACAACAATCACAATATCATAAACAACAATTCCCATTCACTTACATTATTCGCATTTCACAATTTTCGTTCAATTCTCCAAAATCATGATCATGGTTCAATATCATGTTTCTTCACATATAATAATTATTTCATGCTCTAGATATCATTCATAACATATTCATAATCACTACATACCCGTATCCACAATTAAATCCAAGCTTTTATTCAAAAGTGACACTATTGCCATATTTATGACCCATTTCCCATACTCTTCTACCATTCAAGTGTTTCAACCTTACAATACTTCAAACACCATGAAAATGCCGTAAAACTTACCTTAGATATTGGAAGAATAAGTCTTGAGTGGAATACTCTTCTTGCACCAAAAACCCTAATTCACTTTTCTTGGGATTTCTTGGTTTAGATGAACTTTGATGAATTTCATACACTTGATTCACTTCAATTATTGTTATTAATCTTTGATATCCTTTGTTTTCTTGTGGATGAGATATATGGAAGGTTCTAGAGGTCTTGAGAGGTTGAAGAAGTGTGTGGAAATGAAATAAATGAAGTTGGGATTACATTTAAAGAGTTGGAACATTTCAGCCGTCGGGAGTTCCACGGACTCCCGTGGAACCTTGTGTTGGCCGTGGTTCTGGTCGTGGTTCATGACCAGTCATACACCATCTCTGCTGGTAGTTCCACCGACCCTTCCACGGTCTGTGGAACATTCCATGGTCAGTGGAACGTGGTCGTGAAACTCACAGTTTCACCGAAGTTGTTCCCGTCGTCTCGTTTGATCTCCAATCCTTATGGAACCTTCTTAACACTTGTTTATCTCTCCATTAACAACCTAAGGGATGTTATAACTTTTCCTCAAGGCATCATTAAAACATCATTAACTCGATACTCATAATTTTGCCCGACACACAGCTTATAACTCGCTTTCCTTAACAACTTTCTTGCCTTAACCCGAATGTCTTTGGAAATCTTAGTTAGGACCATCAAATACTATTTATTACTTAGCAAAACATCATATACATCATGCCCTTAGTTAGTCTATTTACTATACACTAACGGAAAATTTCCCAGGTGTAACACATATTGGTGTTGGAAATGATGTTATTGTCGTTGTTGTTGGTTTGAATTATAATTTCGGGCTAGGCATATAAACGGGGGAGATATCTCAAAATTTCAGCAGATTCTAGAAAGAGTTAGTTTGAGGGCTTAAGACAGGCCTATGAAGATGAGTGTAATAATAGTATAAATTTTCTTGAATATAGATTTACGAGCCTGGGAGGCCAAGCGTTGAACGACTAAGGCGACCGAAAGGTATGTTTAGGCTTGTCCCTTTCTTTCAAAGGCATGATTCCTATGTTACGATTTCATAAATGCTTCCATAACTTCTTTGTTTTCAAAAGTTAGAAGTCTATGATTCCAACGCATGATTCCTTTCCGGATAACCCATAAACGTTTTCCAAAATGTTCGTATTCTTCCAAAACAGAGGTTTATGATTTTGTAAGCTCTTATGACAACAATAATGGACATGTTTTTATCATGATGACAATGATGCCAATGATGAGAATATTTTCTATGATGACTATTACGAGAACGATTTCATGTTTAAATTTTCCAAGTTTACGATTTCAATGACGATATAAGAATGTTGAGCTATTTCTTGATTTCTCAATTTTATTCATGGATGGTGACTATTTTTAAAGATTCCAAAGTATATGAATTGATGCCTTATGAGATTCATGATCCTATTCTATGTTTTGTCTTGATGTTATTCTTCATTAATAGTCTCACCTTATAATAATTGTTCCTTCAAGGTGAGACAAAGCGACCATGATTATTCCATAATATAATCGGAGGTTACCGACCTTACGTCACTCCGATAGAGACATAACTTTTTCTGTCTTTGCTTATATGATATATGTATATGATATATGTAGATGTATACGGGGAATATGGGGAAAAAGGGAGTGGCGCTATACGTGTGACCACACGATCGGTTTGTAACTTATCATCCGGACGTGGGACACATGTTGTTAAATGGATCGAGCCGACGTTCCTCGGCATATTTTCTGAATATATGAACAAGAAATGTTTTTCAAAAAAAAAGCTAAGCATGCATGGCATCCGCCCTAAGAGGCACTCACATGTACAGGTTATTCTTTTATCTCACGAAATGCTCCATATTTCCATTCTATTATTGTTCATACTTTACATCCCTTATTATGTTACTATTCATGCCTTACATACTCGCTACATTACTACGCGTCGACGTCCCTTGTGGACGCAGGCGTTCATGCCCGCGGGATCGGGTAGCGGTCGGACGATTCACGCGATAGGACCTCCCCTTACGGCGGTACGCTCCATTGATCCGAGCTTCGGTCCTTTTGGTACGCTATTCGGTTACGTACATATATGATTACGGGGGGCCTTGTCCTGTCATTTCTACGATTTGTACTCCACAGAGGTTTCAAAAAGGATATGTAGTTGTGATGTTATGCGACTCGTCAACGTTTATTTTGTTGTACGATATATATGTGGCGGCCAAATCGGTTCGCGCCGTTACTCTCGGTGCTTATGTTTATATGTATGTGTTGGCGCGTGAGTTCCCGGTGCGGTGTCTCTTAAGTTGATTGTTCGGAAACAACGATGAACTCTCGATTTCACATTGTGTAATGATGATAGTCGGTGAGTAGTAAATGAACCATAGGAGTGCTTGGCCGATGAGTGGTCGGGCATTTGTTACGCCCATCGGTTTGGGTCGTGACAAAAGTATTATAGCGATTCGTCCTAGGGATTATGAGCATGTGTAATAAAGTCCTATTTATGGGTGTTCCGGCCACACTTATAAACGAGAATGGCATTTAGTAATCATTGACCTTCCTTCTGTCTTAGATCGTGCGATAGAGCCAGAGTCTAGGAAAGATCACTTCTGATCCGTTTTCCTGTAGGTAAGTGCAGACTGACGAAAGATGAAGAGATCAGCCTCGGACAGTGGGGGTGCTAAGAAGGCTCCCGGATCTCGAAGCGGGGAGAAGCCTCGGTCTATTGGGGCCCGTCCATCCCGGAGGACCCGACGACGATTCCTCCGGTGTTTTGACTCCCGAGGAGGAAGACCCCCCGGAGGACGATTGACACGGATCCGTTCGAGTATTCGTGGGGACACGGAGGAGGAGATTCCCGAGGCCATACCGCGCTCCCCGTGGCGAGCACTACGTCGAACCGACCTTCCGGTGAGTGTTACGGATTATGCTACAACCCTATGTATCCTGGGGAATCGGTAAAAAGAGTTGCCGGTTGTTTATATCCCTCGGACTCAGATGAGAGAAATGATGAAGGCCTGACGAGCGGATGGTGGATAGACGATGACAAGGAGTACACTCCACCTTATAGTCCACCAGATCAGACTAGAGACCGATCGGCTACAGGTATATGAGTCCTTATTGGAATTTTCTATGTATGTGCATTTGTTGTAGATTATTATTTAATAGTGGCGAGCGGAAACCCAAAGAGGCCGATAATCGAGTATTTATAAGTAACGGCGACCAAGGTGTTCGCTACCATTGGGAATCTGGAAATTTAGGACGGAAAGTAGTCATATATACAGATGAAAGGTGAATATTGACAATTAAAAAGGCCAAAATAGTAATTTTATAGTCGGAAGAGTAAGAGACCCTTTCTAATTTGGAGGGAGATGCGTTACGAGAACATTTTGGAATCTGTCAAGACTTCAACTTGCTTTAGATTATGTGGTGAAGGTCATGCGGTGAGGTAGATACGATTATACCAGCATTAACGCACCGTATTTCATCAGAGTTTCGAGGTTAAGCGTGCTGGGGTGAGAGAAATACTAGGATGGGTGACCCCCTGGGAAGTGTACAAAAAGTCCTATAAATTTAAATATAAGAGGCAAATGAGAAGCTAGAGCGACCCCTAAGGGAGATTGGAGTATGCAGAGTGATTGGACACCTTAAGAGGTCGCGTAGGACGAGGCGAACTAGATCGATGAAGAGAAAGAAGGTGCATGTCACACCCCAATCCTGATAGGGCATGACGGGCACCCGACTCTCATCAGAGTCGAGCGAACCCTCAGACATCCGCTCTATAAAAACCTGTCATTTCAAAAACTTTGAAGAACATAAAACTTTTCCAAATAGAAGTCATCTAAAATACATACTCTTTTAAAGTACACAAATGACTCAACTGACATCACTCTATCGACATCTCAACAAACGTACCACAGGACACTGTCTGCAAAAGTCTCTAACATACACGAGATACCATAATATAAGTACTCGACTCAAAGAACACTCCGAACCGAGATGGAGCTCACCAATCCACCGATAGCCCGGAAACATCCTATAGCCAACGTCTTCTACTCATCCGTATACACACACGTGGCATGAAACGCTATTTCCCCGAAGAAAGGAGGTCGGACGAATAGTGAGTATGTAAGGCAGGAATAACATCACAATAAGAAGTATAGGACATAACAGGGGATAAAAATGACCCGTACATTTGATTGCCTCGTAAGGCGGATACCATATATGCAAATTTAACCTTTTTAAATCAATATGTACATAAAGTCATGGAAGACATCTAAAACATTTTAATGAATGTGCAAAGATAAATTAAAACATCACAACAAAGGCCACAGCACACTCCCTGTCAACTGTGCCATATATATACACATCACAACAAAGGCCACAACACACCCCCTGTAAACTGTGCCATATATATACACATCACAACAATGGCTATGGCACACCCCCTGTCAACTGTGCCATATATATACACATCACAACAAAGGCCACAGCACACCCCCTGTAAACTGTGCCATATATATACACATCACAACAATGGCCACAGCACACTCCCAGTCAACTGTGCCATGTATATACACATCACAACCAAGGCCACAACATCACCCCCTATCAACTGGGCCTGGTAATACACAACAAAGGTCACAGCGTCACCCCTGTCAACTGTGACTTATTTATACATGAAGAATGAAAATGAGTGCAACGCATAATCAAAATGAAATAGTAGGACTCTTTAATGTCACACAATAGCCATATACATATATTATACTCATGGCATGCATAGGAGTTCAAATAAAAACATATCGCTCTATCCCACCTTGGAGGAACAATTTATAAGGTGAGATCAACAACAACGACGTAAAATCGAGAAAATCATGAAATAGCTTAACATTTTCATATCATCGTTGAAATCATACTTGAGACCTTTAAGCATAAAATCATCCTTACGTAACCCTCATAAAATATTCTCATTTTTAACGTCATAAGAAGCTTTAAAAGTTATAAACTTCTAGCTTTTGAAAACAAGGAGGTTATGGAAACATTTATGGAATCATGCCTTTGAAAGAAAGAGACGAGCCTTAACATACCTGGAAGCTCGCTTCTCGACTTTCCAACCTACCTCCTGTCTTTAAATCTACATATAAAAACAATTCATTCTATTATTAGGCTCGTTGTCATATACTTATCCTAAGCCTCCAAATAAATCTTTCTAGAATCTGCCGAAATTTCAGCAGCATCTCATTTGTTTATATGCCTAGCCCAAAACCTCAACTCAGCAACCAACACCAACAACAACAATATTATTAACACCAAAATATTCCATAAACATCCCACACGATGTTTTATCCAATTTTTCGACCCATAAATTCCTTATACGCTCATTTAGTAAGTTTTCATCCGTAGATAAGCTTAAATCAATACTAATAAGGAAAAATTCATACCTTTCACCCGCTAGAATTGCAATATCTTCGATTATCACCTTGAATCCAAGCCAAGTTTCACCGCAATACGATAGTATAATCGCAACTATGCGCTGTCCAACCTTAAATCCGGAGATTATACTTAATTCGCGTTGAAATCTAGTGGATAGAAGTTGGGAGAATTTTCTAGAAGGTTTGGAAAATATTTGGAGGATTCTTGGCTGAAAAAAATGAGGTTTTGGATCAGATTTGGTCCTTAAATAGTGGGCCAAATTCGGGTCTGGGTAACTGTAGCAGTTACTGTAGCCGAACTTGTAACGTCCATAATTCTCTACTCCGATGTCCTATCGACGAGCGGTTTATTGGGTTGAAAACTAGACTCGACGAACTTCATTTTAGGATTTTACCTTGCTTCAAAACTCCTCATCTGCTAAAAGATATTCTTTCTCCAAGTTGGGCCAAAGTTACCCCTCATATTTTCTTCCAAGTTCCAACAAATTTAATTTTCTTAATTCTCTTGCCCTTCAATCCTTCTATAGATTACAATATGCACTTAAACCCTTATAACCATAAGTTAAACACATATAAGCTCACATACCTCCTGAACGGTAACTCGAATCTCAACATCCGAAACTACGGGGTGTAACAGTGCATCACAACTCTAGAATTAGGGTGAGTTTGAATAGCGTTTGGAAATATTTTGTAAGCGAGATGGTAATAATTATATATATACGTATGCATATGATATCCAATATGTAGCTATATCAGCGGGTATGTGTATCTCGGCAACCAACGTTGCGGTATATGGAAGGCATTAATCGAACAGGGTAACGAAGTTCAAGTGACAAAAAAAAATAAAAATAAATGGTACAAATGTTACAAGGTAAGCTGATGTTACTTTCACTACAGGTTAGGCTTGGAAAGTTCTAATACAACGACATCTGGAAAGGAGAGAAAGTGAATATATGGAAGGTAAGGAGATCAAAATGTCAAAAGTAAGAAATATGAGTGAGTGGAGCCTCCAAGAGAGACGATAGGCAAAGCACGAGACTATTTGGGTAAAAATTCGAAGGTAGGCATATGAAAGGGATAAAGTGTGGTAGTATGGAACAAAAGAGGAATGTGTGGGGCTCGAGAACCGAATTCGATAAGTGGGGCTAAAAGGATAGTGATCACGACAAGGAATGTGAAGTAAGAGAAAGAATGATTAGGCCTTGCAACGATGCTAAGAGATTTCCAACTCTCGAAAGATATATTTATAAAGGGATAAATGTGTAGCCATATTGATATGGTTGCCTCGGACATGGAGAAGCTTTCCAAAAAGATGACTTAAGAATAGGACGGATTTGCGCATTTAAAGGAATATTTTACGAACTTCAGAGCTGATACTACAAATAACAAGAGAAGAATGGTGCTCGAGGAGGAAGAAACCCAAGGAAGGTTAGGGATGAAAGTAGGAAAGGTATACTAATGGGTTGGTTGAAGGAAGAGGAGAGCATTTAGGAGTAAAGTAACTGGAAATCTTTAACTATGGGAGTAAGAAGGATACTTTAACGAGTTGGCGGTAGGAAACCGATTACTCATCGAGGAAAGAACGAGGATGATGAGTCGACACAATTGATTAGAAAATTTATGACATGGAATAAGAATTCATGTGAAGACCGAGAGATTCGATCATAGAGGATATAGAATGAAATGTAAGGAACGTGCATGGAAGACCACCCGGCCGTAGCATCAGAAAAATAGATAAAGGTTCGATGAACGAGGATAGAGAGAGTGTAAGCTGTAAGAATTCTGTGCTAAGAGCAAAAGTAGAAGGACACTTGAAAATCTTGGATGCACAGCTACAGTACAAACGCGTAGTTAAGAAGGATTATGAGTAAGTGAGCTAAGCGGGCGAAAGGACTAGTAGTGGATGGAAGAGTATGGAAATG